>NC_069145.1:84973483-85045817 GCF_943734635.1 Anopheles cruzii
GATCACAGAACTGAGGACACTGAGGTGGCTGCAAAAACCACAAACTCAATAAAGGAGTGTTCGATGCAGAATCGACAATAAATTTAAATTTGAATCGCCTCTGTTTCATTGCAGCTATGTTTTTCTTTTATCGAATGTCGTTGTCTTGGACATTTATGATTGAATCCACCCTTTTTTCACATGGATTATTTTGTATAGGTACAGGATGCAAGATACACGCTTTCCGAATAATAACAGAATAAATTAATAGCTTTTACTACTATGGGTATGTTTTCAAATAATAAATAGAAGTATTATTTAACATTTTTTCAGCTTCTTTTGTAATACTAACTAGGCATACGATTGACAGTATTTCTATGCAAAACGGCCCTCTTCAGTCCTTCGAGCATAAAATTAATACCTGTTGTTTGGTTTGCAGTACAATATGGCCTTTCTTTATTAGTATCGGGATATTATGGAGATCATGTAGCGAAGTTTCGCGAAGACTTACCCCAAGACCGTTCCACAAAAGCAGACAGTTTTGTGTTATTAATTTATTTTATCATTTATTTATATAGTTATTTATGAACAAGGGCTGGGTAGCATGATTGTCTACATGCAGGACTAACTTAGAACTGATAAGACAACTAATCTCAGCAAAACTGTAAGTTTATGGTTAATACGATTCTATTCGATCCAATAAACAACTAATCGCTGCTGCTCAGATGTAAACGAAAGCAGGTGACCGATTTAGGGACTGCAGCATTTCTGGTCATCGTCTTAAATAAATCAGTAATTTGCGGTCTGCTGTTAAACTATCTAAATATTGCTTAAAATATTGTCACCAAATGATTGTAAAGTTCGTAAATGCGTCTCAATGGGCAACGTATCCAACATCCCCATTCACGTGCAGTGGCGTAGCGAACCGTAGAACTGTACTTTTGTGGGTGAGCATAAATTTCTCTTCCGCCCGGCTCGGTGTCGGACTTTTCACTTTCTAACTTCAATTATGAACGCTGCCGCTGCGGCTGTCACCCGCCCCGGGCCTGGCCAACCGAAAACCGCGCACAGCTCTATTTAGCATCAATTAAGCGCCGCGGCTCGCGCGCCGATTTCGCAGCATAATTTTCTTCGATGCACGCCGACCGCAGAACGCTTTCCAACCCGCTCCGGCTCCGGTTTTCCGCATTTTCCACACCGTCGTCCGGTGACCATTTTCCACTCGATCGGTTTTGTCCCTCCCTCCCTTTCTCGGGCGCACGTGCTCGAATTGTGTCACCACCGATCGATTGGGGTGGTTCCGTGTTTGGATTAGTGCCGAGACCGGGGAGGCCGGTCCGATGCGTACCCTTAAACGCCCAAATCGCCGCTGAGCACCAGCATGCTTTCTTCTCTTTTGCGTGTTCTCCGCGGCCCATCACCGCGTAATACGCGTTACGGCGCAGGACTCGATACGCTTTCTATGCTTGCCGCAAACTTACCGATGTTGGCACAAAAGGCGCGGACTAGAAAGCGTGTTGCGTTGCGTTTGATGCCATTTTAATTCACTTTGGTGTTTGCGGTGCAAAGTGAAGCAATTTGTAGGAAATTTATTTGCGCAGTTACGCCGCCCAGCCCCAGAGGTTATGATTGCCCGCCGACGGACGGGGGCCATTGGACGTGATTCCGAACGTTTGTCATCTTAAACGATCAGCGAGCTAGATGCGGGCCGGGCCGGATCGATCGTACCGGGCCGGGAACAATGGGTACTTTTTGCCACATAATTTCCAAGCGCTTTGCGAAGTTGCGTCGCGCATACGAGCCGGACAATTTATGTGGCTCTAAAGCGTTATGGTGCTCGACAGCATCTTGCGAGATGTGATTTGGGCTGCTACCACAGAGCTGGTTGAACGGCGCGGCCGAGAAGGGTAGAACCAAGAACCGGGCTGCGATAATCCCGCGAGTGCGCGAGAGTTCTCACGGAGCGCTGCCCACACCGTGGACCGTTTTTGCGCCAGAATGGGCTTCATTTCCGCTCCCGCCACGGTGATGGCGATTGCGAAACTCCTCAATTACCGTTTGGTTCCGATCGGTGGCCCGAGTCTGAGCGGGTTGCGAAACAGAAACGGATAAAAACCGCACACCCCGGTTCTAGCCACCGCCGCTAATAAGCGGGTCAGTGGCCAAGGTACGGTGGCCCAGGTGTTGCTGGCTACCGACGTGGCCCCTTCAAAGGGCCACGCTGCTGCATATCCGTTTGCCCTTGTTTGCGGTCCCCTTCCTGCTATCAATTAATTTGATCTTCATGAGCCGAAAGGCTTCGGCGTGGCTCGTTCTTCTCGCGGGCCGATCGCGAACCGCTGCGCTGGCGCATATGCGAACGGAGATGGATAAGCCACGCGGATCCGACACATTCCGATGCCAGGACGGTGAAACAAAAACCGCGACGCCGTCGATATCCGCGAGGGCCGCGCCGCGGTCATTGGCAATAAAATGGAAACAAATAACTAATAACAAGTAATTATATTGTAAATAATTGTTGGCTGAAACAAATTATGCCACTTTTCCTAGCGCGCAGCGCCAGCCCCGGGGGCCCTGGAAAGCGCCCAGAAGCCCACGGAGATCGGAAGATAGTCTCCCGGTCTGCCGGCGTCGGCGTCGTGTTGCAAAATGGCAGAACTAATTCGCTGGCATTCCGATGACAAAGTGAGACGCTGCGCACTCTATTGGGAGCCAATAGTTTTTTGGTGTGCCGCGACCTACGCCACCTACCCAACGCTGCCGTGAGCCTGCGGGATGCCGGGATGAAGCAGAAAAACGCCGTGCCATGTTTCCGGTTAATGGGGGCCCTTCATTCGAACCCTAGGAAAAGCGCCGCGCATAACAATATAATTTCGAGCAATTATTGTACCACCAACAACTCATTTTTATGGCACCCACTTAACGGCCCCCGATGCCAGGATGTAGGCCCCGAAGCGCTACGGATTTAGTGGCCGGTCCGCGCTGCAGCTGCAGGTATGCTCCGGATGGGCTTTATCGCGCCTTCAATAATGCACCGAAGGTCGCTCGGTAAGCGGTCCGCCGGTGCATTGGAATGCAGCGGCCAATGCGCTAGGCCTCCCTCCCGAAAAGCCTTCGCCACCGGTGGAAGGGATGACTTTTCCGCGTTTGAAGCGGCAACTAATACCTTGGAACTTGGAACCTTGAAAGAATTGGGCGAATGATAAAAGTTAATTGTTTTGTTTGGAGACTGTTTTCCGTAGTCGCTTTGCACATTTCTTGCTGATTCACGGTTCGTTCTGGAACCGTGGCCCCCGAAGGACGCCCCGCAGATGCACGCGTCTCGAGCGAGTGGCGGAAGTGGCATATAGAAATAACACACTCACGCAGGAGCGCAGCGAATCAACGCCTGCTTTGAGCGGGGTCTTGTTCAATCGAACCGGACCAACCGGCAGCAGCCACTACTGGCAATCAACGGTTGACTTCTGGAAGTGTATCACCACCGCCGTTGGGTTCCAGCGTCTGCCGGCCGAATTGTCGCCCGGCACGGGGCTGGCAATGTTTGCACAGTCCAAGGATGTTTGTCCATTCTAATGCCCGACTCCAGACGTCGTGAGTCAGCAGCCAGCCGGCGCATAATGCGGACAGCGTTTCTAATTCGTTTCTGTTTTTCTTCTTCAGCCGCTGCCGCTGCTGCTGCTGCTGCTGTTGGGGTCCACCGCTCGCTTCGAACACCGGGTGCATCGTGGTGTAGAAGGGTGCACTGCAACGGCCACCCCGACCGGCCTTTGGGGCGTGTGTTTGAGGGCGGACGGGAACTGCCGGCACGGTTCCCGGGCGAGTGTCCAGCGAGGAAGATAAATGACAGTTCAATTTCGAGAGCAATTAATTACTACTCCTCCGAACCTTGCCGAGTGACTGGCGCGGACTGGCGCCCGCCGCCAGACGCAAACGAAGAAGCGAACGCCCAGCAAACCGATTCCCCAGGTGCGGTCACCTAGCATCCGACGGCTGGACCGGTGGTTGATGGCTTTTGCAATGGCATTTGGTTGTGGTTTTTTGCGGCTTGAAGTCGGAGCCATGCACGCACACAGACACAGAGCGAGAGGGCCACCGGCACACAATTCTAGCAATCTTAATATTTTGACAACCACCCGGGCGATAATCGCGTCCCGCGAGCGCGGTCGCGCGCGGACTTGTCCCGTAACTTAGGCTCTCGCGAATAGTCGCTGTCACAATTAAGCGCGGACTGTTTCGGGCCGAGGATCGTTCGGCTGGACTGGAAAACAGAGAGGCAAAAAAAACTAACCAACCCGATCGCCGAAGTGACAACGATTGCGACGATTACATGATGTTGGGTGGAGAGTTTGGTCCCGCGGGACCCGAGTATGAGCTGAGCCCGCAATAAAGTTCGGCATTAAATGAGCCTTCCTGAGCCGACACCGGGAACATCGCACCCCCGGGGGAAAGGGCTTTCGTTCGCTGCGCATTGAAGACGCTGTTTCGAAACGGCACCGTTCTCGTGCACCAGCCATTTTGGGTGCAATTCTTACTCATGATCTGTTTCTTCTCCGCCGTGTCCCGTAAATGAGCATAAATGCGAGGTGAGGCGAGGTCGTGGCCCGCGAGCTGTAAGCGCTCTAAATCGGGCACCGATAACAAACTGTTTTATCTTAAAGCAACCCCCCGAAGGAGGGTGCGGAAGGCTCCGAAAATGGAACTCGCAAACCTTGACGTCGGCGTCAAGCGATCCGCGGGGCGGATTCCCGGGGCCGCAGGATGCTTGGGGTGGAGTGCGGATCGATTCCATAAAGAATGCAACTTTATAACTTAATTTTACATTAATTATCCATCACTTCACCGTAAACATCTTGATTTTACGGTTGTGCCGCGCGCGCGCTCTCCAAGGAGCTCCAAGATTTCCGGGATGGACCGAACGACCGACGGATTGCCGCCGTGGCCGTGCGGCAATGCAAAACGGGCCCGACAGCCGGACAGCCGGACGGAAGATCGACCGATCAGATCATCAACTCGAAGCCTCTTGAGACGCGAGTGCTCGAGTGGTGGGGTGCCTCTTGTGGCCACATTGTGTTGCCGGATAAACAAACTCCGCACCCCGGCACGATCGATAATGAGTCGCGTAAGTCGCGTTCTTCGGTGCACGTGGGGGTGCACTTTGGAGTCGTCCATCCCTGGGGCCACTCCGGCCGATGATCGCTTCGGCTCCGGGATTGTGTGTAAATAAGCAATTTGCTCCTCGAGCGATTCGTTAGCGGATCGAAACGGACATCGATTTTGCGGCGGTGCGCGTTTTTGGCGAACATCAATAAAACGTCGAACGCAACGGGGAAATATTCTTCAATGGCCACGGAGAGAGAGAGAGGGGAGAGACACAATTACAGCCACGGAGCAGCCCATTTGTTTGGCTCCGGGCGCACTTTTCGCGGCCGCGGCTGAAATTGAACCCTTTTTTGGGAAGACGTCGCCATGCGGTGGACGACGACGCGGATCGATGCGCTTGACGAGCAGCGAAGAACGGAGAATCACGTGCATCGAACGGGGCGAAGCTTATGGTAATTTTCACCGACCGATCGAAGGCCGACCCATACTTGGCCGTGAGCTGCGCGGGCCCCCGGCGTGCCAGTCAGTCGATAAAGTTTTGATATCTTCATTTCGGTCGGCAAATAAATAAGTCATTTTATGGAGTACGAAACGGCACGAAATGGTGGTGGCTGCGCGAGGAAAAAAAGCGGACAGATCGACGCAAGAAATAAGACATCACCGGGGTTGAGTTGAGAGGAGCCGACGTCGACAGTCGTTCTTGGTGCTGCAAAGTGCATTCACCACCGCGAAAGGATGTGGCCAGCGTATGCAAATGCGCCCAACAATGCTTCTCCCGAGTGTGGCCGGAACCACGTTCTGGGAAGGCCTGGGTCCGTGTTAATCTGCGAACAATCCACTGCCCATGGGATGACGCGGCTCCTCCGAATGACGGTGATGATCCGCCGAACCGATCAATATGCAACCCGCCGCCGCCGCCGTGGCCAGATTCGAAAGTCCGAATCGAATCGAGAACTTTTCGGACGATGGACGTGCGTTGCATTGCGGTATCTTACGATAATTGCGAGCGGCCAGCGGAGGAAGCGGACCATCATCGTCGGTCGCCCTCTGCTGCATCCTCCCCGCGCGTCATCGTTGCGGGGATGCGTTGATGAAGATGTAATAATGTGTTGAACATTATTATCTCATTTCGGGGGGTTTCAGGAGATGGCATGCGCTTTCTCCTGGCGATGCGCCGCTTGGCCAAGATAAACATCTGCATTTTGTTGGCCGTTTGGCCAAACGGCCGTTGCATTCGCGGTTCGTTATCGAGCTCATTTATTTCGGGAGGTTCGCATCAAGCGAGCGAAAGAATTCGTTAGTCTGTCGGTCAGACGCGACTTCGTGATGCCAGCACCTGGAAAAGCAGTGTCTAATTGGAAGCGGACAGCAATGTGATGGACAGCGAGATCCGCGTTCTGGGCCTTGATGTCAACACCGAAGGTTCGCTTTATCGCGTTCGCGTCAATCAGCTGGTCCGTATGGGCCTAGACTTTGCGGCCGACACTTTGCGGACGACTTCTACAACCCACAGACCGCAGACGCTTGACGTGAGGGATGCATAAATCTGTCGCCCATGCGTCGTCGGCCCGGCGGCCCTGTCTGGCAGCGGTCTGGACCGCCGTCGCCGGACGATCATAATTCTGTCAAAGGTCCACCCCCGGCCCGACCGGCTGACCATACGGGGCGCGTGCTGCAGGAGTCCCGATTGCGTTGGATGTCCGCCCCAGAACACACACACATTCACACCAATTATCAGCACATTCGTGTGCGATAGGTTCACGCCGGCGGATCCACGTGGGATTGCCTATCGGTGGCCTCCGATCGCCAGCTCCGATGGGCCAACCCGCGATAGGTGCAAGAGTGTGTGGCACGCTGGCGCGCGCGCTCGCGAGGAATAAAACGGCAATAAACAACAATTAATCTGACAGCGGTGCTAATAGAGCTCGGAGCCAGAACGCTGTTGCTGCTGCTGTTGCGAAGAGGGAACCATCGGCACGGTACAGGATACACGGGCATAAAATAAACACTATCCAGCCGATCTGGGGTCCTTTCCGGAAGCGCGCGCGGTGGCAGCGGGATCGCGAAGAGGGCCCCAGAAACGCGACTAGACCAACGCGAGACAAAGGCGAGACAGTCGCGAGGCGGTCTTCTCGCGGTCAGCCGAGTGACACCACCGTGCGCCATGCGCTTGTTGTCATGAAGTTCTGATCTCTGAGCCCGTTCCGTGGCGTCGTTGCACGAGTTGCACGAGTTCCTGTTCCGCCACGGCAACGGCGGCACTCGTGAATCGTGTCTGAGAGGGTGCCGTGCCCCTAAGATGCTGGCTGAAGTATTGTGTTGATTGGGGCTCGCCAGGAGGCAACAGTCGGTGACCATTTTTTTAACTCGGCTCACTAAACTTCTTTAAATAAATAAGAATCGTATTATATACTTCATTTGATTGTCAATGATTATTGATTATTTAATTAATAGATGATTGACAATCTGAATAAATTTTTACGTTAATTTAAGACCTCTAGTGACTCAATTTTCCTATTTTTATTTGTAAAACTAGTCGCTGCAAGCTACAGCCGAGCTCATTCCATCCGGCACTGTGCGTCGGGATACGTTACGATTATGGCTCCGGGTGACTCGGAGGCGTTGAAATGGCTGTAGAAGAATCAATTACAATCAAGCATTACGCCAGGCGACGAGCCAGGCCACTTTTCACCCGCCCGGTCCGGCCCAGCCCGGTTCAGGTCGAACGCAAATCGCTTCGATATGGTTGGATCTGAACATCACTCGCGCTGATGATAAGGGAACGATCGCGCACCGATGCGCCACCATTACCACCGTCGGGCCGGGAGATTCCACCGTTGCTAATTGCTCGTCGTCGCCGTCGTCGTCTGCGGAGGAAGTACACGGAACAACCACCGTTTCGCGCATTGCAATTGAAAATTATAGTTCCGGGCAGTGGTCTAGAGTAACGCAACGCTCGTCCGCGGGTCTATTTGCCACGCACATTAGACACACATTAGCCGTCGCGGGTCGTGGGCGCGTCGAATGGCCATGGCGCTGAGTGGGTTGCCTCCGGAGAGATGTCCGGGCGAATCATCATTACACGGCACCGTCGTGCACTATTACTTCATCACTAGCCGGCCGGCCAGCCATCCGGCTGGCCGGTTGGCGATCAAACCGGGCGTAATGTCAATACGCCGCGCGATCGCTGTCACCGCGGTGCTGTGCCGGGGTCGTAAAAGCAGCTCGTAAAAGCCAGCGCTCAGCTCAGCTTGGCTCAACTGCCCGTCAGCGCACGTCACGTCCTGGGCGCAGGATTGCATTCCGACTTCGTAGTCGGGGCCTCACGGGGCGGGTCGTAAAATTTTACTCCCGGCGGAATGAGTTAATTTACAGCACAAACTTCGTCGAGGTGACATCGACATCGGCTCGGGAGTCGATCGATTTTCGAAGGTTTCATATTTTCATCCCTATGGTGTGCTATGAAGTTGATCGGTTAATTATTACCCTCTTTCGATAACTGCGAGATCGGCGTCCAATTATCAAGACATTACTCGTGCGTCGGTTGAAGAAGGTATGGTTTGTGTTTGTTTCATGTTTCAATGATCAATGAAACATGTTTCAATAATGCAACTTTTGATTTATTTAATTTATTTAATTATTTTATAAGGTCGCGCAAAGTATCTTCGGCCACTTGTTTGGAAGTTCTGTCTGCCATTTTGGCAAAACCTTTCTCTTCATTTGCCTGTTCTGATTTTCTGACATTTTGCTTCGCAAGAGTCCAATTTCATTCAATCGAACGAATGTTTTGTTTGTTTGAAAGATTACAGTTTTTTGTTATACTATTGAATGTATTTTCTATTCATCACTTTTGAGTTAGCTTTCAGTAATGGCAAAAGGCTAAACGAAGCACAAGGACGGTGCGCACTTTTGAATCAAATTTAGTAATTGTTTTTCGTAGACACTCTTCAGTATAAATTTGTTTGGTTAATTTGTGTTTTAACTTCGACAGCATTTTGTTCTTAAAATAATCGCTGACCTGGCATCGGTGTAAAGCTGTGTAAAGTTCAATACCAGGAAACTGATCTAACTCGGCTTGGGTATCTATTTCATCATTCATTTTCAGTTAGTCCATGTCAGTCAAATTTTATGTCCGTTGGGTCATACAGTTATTTTGTGAATTTGTTTGCATTATTTTACTATTCATTATTCATTCATTTTTTGTTTGCCTTATTTTACTTTTCATTGGTATCATCCGATGCTTCAATTTGTACATCCTGCCGGATTCCGCCGTTGTGTTCCGCTTCGATTTAAGGTTATCCTATCGCTAGCCGCCAGAACCAGGCTTCGGATCTGCAGTCAACTGATAGTGGAGTTGTTCTCGAGGCTACAACTTAGTTTATTAGTTACAGTCGAGCTGAAGTTCACAAGATACTGTCCGTGGGATTTTGCAATGTTAAAATGAGATAATAAACAAATAAAATCATGAGCAATTGTTAAGCAAACTTATTTGGATGACGTTACACAACTATTCTGGCATTCAGTTGCCTGAAACAATCTCCGTTCGTTCAGCGTAATGAGGCCTTATCAATTACTTACCACGGTGCACGATAAGCCAAACATCAGTTCCGCGCCATAACCGAACCGATCGATCATGTAGCATAAACACAGCGCGCGCCGTTTAACCTTGAGCACATAACCGTTCCGTTTTATCGGTGCCGGTGGCGCAGAAAATTAGGCGTTCGCGTTTGGCAGGGCCGGTCGGCGCGGCCGGCGACCGTGCCCCGCGGTTCAATTGCTCCGCGGCTACGCCTATCAGGTCCGCTCCCGCCGTGAAGGCCCGGCCCGCCGATCGATCGATCGGTTTCGACTTCTGGCGGGCCGCAATAAACTCATAAATCAGACCGACCACGGGGCGGCCGGGTGAGCCAAAGTGGAGCACCAAATAAACCATAAAGAGAAGGCCGATCCCAGGCCGGGGCGGGTGGGGGTAATGGTGGTTTTTAGCTAATTTTTCATGCTGACCTTGCCCCCGAAGCGGGCGCTCGTTTGGCAGTTCCTTGCTGCGCCGGCCACCGGTAGCCGATCCATCGAGGAGCCGCGATCCGATCGCAGCCAGCCAGCCGGCCGGCCAGCCGGAGGCATCTTAATCACCGACACCAGCGGGACGAGTGAAATATGACTGGTGGCAAGGTCACCGGACAGTGCAGCTGCCAACCGCCCGCTGGAGGGACTCTCCGCAAAAGGGAACAAAACGAAACGAAACCCCCCCCACACAAATGGCATGATCTTCGGGCTCCCGGGGGGAGACGGAGTACGAAACGGAACAGCAAATAGTGGAAACCAGCGCCGCCGCCGTCACCAAACGCCTTCCCGGCCCACGATAAAGGCCCCCGAGGGGAAGTTCGCTAGTGTGGGACTCGGGAGATTGATCGCTAATAAACTCGATCGCTTGGTTCCGGGCTCGAGGATATTGAGGGAAGCGAGAAGCGTGCTGTGAGGGTGGCTAAGTCCTGCTTCGGCTGCGGCCGGAGGATTCCGGTGGTTCCGTGAGCCGTGCGCGAGCGCCGGAGTCGTACCTTGGTCCAGATCTTGGCCGGTGATAAATACCTCGAGGTCTCGCCTACCTCCGGCCACCAAGCCGACTCCCGGAACTCCTGGACAGATCGCCAGTGGACCGTAGTGTGGCCCACGTGTGTGTGTGTGTGTGTGTGTGTGTGAGGTTTGCATCGGAGGCCAGCAGCGGAGGAGTCTTGGCGATACTTCGGCCTGTGGAGTCGGAACGAAGCCGTGGCAGTGGTGGTGGTGCCCGGGGGACAAACAACGCTCACAACACGGCGTGATCGGCACGGGAAGATATCCGCCCCGCGCGGTACTGGAGGCCGGCCACGGCCCCCGCCTGCATTGGCCAATTGGCGTCCCGTACGAGATGTTATGTTTCGCTTGTCGAGCGCGCGGATTCTAATCAACAAATCAACAAATGGACTCGCGGCCCTTGCATCCTTGGAGCGTGGCCATCCTGCGGGGCCACGACACGGAGCCGGTGATTAAATTGTAGTTTTTGCGAGTTGGGCTTTATTTTGCCCCGACATGCACACGTTGGGCAACTCCGTTTTCACCTGTGGATGGCGAAACGGTTTGTCATGACCTGAATCCTTTGGTGGAACTAGTCGGATTAGAGGAGTGTGTGTGTGTGTGCGGGGGATAACTTACTTTAATTTTAATTGAGCCTTGCGGTGTTGGAACTGGGGCGCAGCAGTGGCTCACCGATCGTGAGCCTACAATGTAATGTTCTTTCGGATGATCTTTCGGGTGGCGAATGATGAACTGCGCCGCCCGATATGGCGCGCGAGAAATGTCATCCGGCCAGCGATTGCAATTTATCGCCTTCTGGGGGGGTTCTCGGACCTGACCTCGGAACCTCGCGGGCTACCGCGCAGCGATTGCGCAACCGCCCGGTCCGCACGACGCTCACCGGCCTTCCTCTCGGGTGGATCCTCGGTCGGTGCAGCGGAGAAGCATTCTTACAAAAATGGTAAACAGATCGAAACCCGTTTCGATACGGCGGCAGGAAAACGCAGCAAGGGGTAGTTGGGTTTTCCTAGGCGAAACCACGCGGCCGGGCCGGATGATTCATACCCGAAGCAATGCATCGACCGGGCGACGGCGATCGTCGTCGCATCTCACGACGCCGATGTTCCCTTTCAGGGGGGACCAACTACGTAGCACAGTCCGCCCCCCGGCCACGCCACGGTGTGGTGGGGCGGACGAAAGAAAAGGGCAGAACACATGTTCCGCGATTATTCCGCGAGTGCCGGGGCGGCCCCGAACGCCAATTTGCATTCGATGCATCGTTGGCGTCGCCACCGGGTCACTTAGCGAATGCGATCGACGTGTACCGGGCTGCGGGCCGAACTGCTTCAAATTTGTAGTTCGCGGCGAGACCCAAAAAGCCCAGAACGCCCAACACACACACACACACACGTGCGGTGGCCAGATAATGCAATTATGCGCCGACCAGCGATCACGCCGCATGATCATCGGCGGCCGAGTGTATGCGCGATTGATTCACTGCGCAGCGCCCCAGTAGTGTCCGTAGTTGGCGTACTCAGCCCGAGGTGGTGTAAAAAAACTGAAAATAACATAATACGCCAGACGCCAGCCCAAGCCCCCCGGGGGTGGAGATGCCGGCACGGGTGCCCGGGTGCAATTTATTGGCATCGTTGGCCCGCCATCGCGCCCGAGAGGGAGTGAAGTCTAGCCCCGGCAAGCCACACGGGGCTATCGTCATATCTGGTGAGTGCTCACGAGTTTTCGGGACGAGTGGGGTTCGAAGCGAAGAGCGATCGCTAATGGTGCCGTGGCCGGGGCCGGGTCTGCCGAAAGTTGCGAAATCGGCTGAAGGTCGCACCTCTATCGCCGGACCGACACACGCCGCCTTGACTCAGAAGAGAACGCCAGTGACCGTAGCCCGGCCCGGCTTCTTAATCGATGCGGCTAGAGGAGAGGACTCCGGAGGACTTCTCACGTCCCGCGTGCCAGTCTGGTTGCAGAATCAACAGTGCGGCCGCAGAAAAAAACCGGCAACATACACAATGTTGGGCCAGCAACCTCGGGGTGGCTGCATTCCAACGGGCATGAGTCAGCGTCGAAATCGCTCTATTAGTTGGCGCCGTTTAGCAAGCGGCGGTGAAGATTTAGGATCCTCGCTTTTGGACGATTAAGAAGGGGACGACAACCGGAGCGACAGCAGCTGAGCGGCTTTCGTCGTTTGTGAATAGGTAAAACCGAGATATACTGCTGAAATGTAGCATTTATATTTAGCTTGGTATTATAGAACTGTACAAATTGACAGGAGAGCACGTAGAATTGTAGATTGTCTACATTTAGGCGCAATGATTGAAGACAACGAACTTTAGGGCGTTTAAATGAGCCTAAAGTTATACAATTGAGTTGCTTTTAGCTAGTTTTGCATCACTTTTCTTTTTCTTGAATTTTAATAACAACGGCTATACTAATTACTTTACTTACTTTTTAAAGCAAAGCATTTAAGTTCTGCATATTGGGCGAAACGTTTGATGACCTTGTAGGACCCTAGTGGACATAACAGACTTCATTATATATTTATGGCAAATTCAGAACGAAGCGACCGAAATGCCAAAACATGTTTATTAATGCCATTCGTTAAAGCGTTGCTTCAAGGGCTGATTTGTGGCGTTCGAACTGCGGGCAGCATAAATCAACATACAGTGCGGAGCATAAAATGGCCGAATGGTGCACCAGGATCGGAAACGGCAACAAAATAAGTGTTAAAGATCGAGCCACACCCTCGAGCAACCTCGTCAGAGAGCTCGTAAAACCGTCCCAAACCGTGGTTTCTAGAAAGGTTGAATGTATTTTTACGAAAAAAGATGAGCCATTTTTGAGGTTACAGTTCTCCCGGGGGACCCCTTTAATGGTCCAGTGTATCCAATTTAAAGTGGAATTCGAACCGTAAACATGGTTTTACGACCGAAACTCATTTTGCCGAAACCATCTTCGCCACCACCCCCAAAGGGCTTCGTCTTCTCGCCGCCAATCCATTGTCCATTGAGAGAACGAAATATTTGCACTTTGCTGTCCGGGCTGACGGACAGCATCCGGAGCCACAGCGCAGGGTCTAATTGAGATGCTAATCCGTGCACGCGCAAAGGTAGGACCCTCGGCAGCGTTGGTGATTAAAAAATATCCCTCAACCGTCCTCAAATATCCCTCAACCGGCGCACTCCGTGCCTTTATCGGAAAAGGTTTCGGATCGTAAAGATACCACCGAACTCGCCGAAAGCCGAAATTAAACAGCCGTAAAACTTCACAAAATCGGGCTCGCGAAAGGCCCGCCTTCGCCTCGGCCAAAATGGTTAATCGATGGTGGTTCGGAGTGATCGGTTAATCAGCCCGCGCAGCCCGCGAAGGGAGATGGTACGTAAATATAAATATCATCCGCCAACTAGCCAACGCGGGCGATGAAGAGGCACGGGCGGGGAAGATAGCTCTCGTTGACGACGCACGGGGTGGCCCCGGGTGGTACGGTGGGACTGCGCACTCGAGTGCGTTCGTATTTGGCACGATCAATAATCGTAAAATGGGTTTTATGGAGATATAAAAATATTGTTTCGAATTATTCCATTCCTGTGGCGGCGTAGTCGGCGACCGGCCCGGGCCAGGGGGAAGGATATTTTTGGACGGATATTTTTGGGCGGTCGAGCGGACGGCCCGAAAATCGATTGATCGAATCGAAAGTGCACCGCACCGTCCTTGGGAATTGATGAGAATGTTGGGAAAATGCACACCGGGCCGTGCCGTGCCGCGCCCGGAGTGACGCTCCCAGTGACCCTTGCTGGGAATAAGGTCCCGATCGAGGCTCCGGTTCACATCGTTAGGGGGGCTTATACGTCGCATCGTCGGCCGGCCCACCAGTCGTAAGAAGTGGACTTTAATTCCGAAAAATCATTTTACGACCGCACGGAATATTAATGCGAGTTAAACGGTCAATCTGCCGAGGCGCTAAGGTGCTCCGGAGGTCGGCGGTGAGGATCCTGCGAGAAAATTCCACCGCCGGGAAGGAACGAAGGAAGGAAACAAAACACACACTCATCGGCCCTACGCAGCGGCCTGACCTATCCGGCCCATATTTTAAGCATTATATGGGACGGTTCATCTAGTGACAGATAATTGTGGCCCTGGCCGGTGCGCTTTCTCTGCCCGTGGTTGGCGCTACCCTAAGTAAGACATCGGCCACCGTGGCCACCCCCATTCGTTATGCCGCGTGACATTTACTGACTTGAGGAATCGGGCAAATTATGCAAACACCGCATCGCGCAAGCGCATTTTATGGCGCGATGTCTTTTTTTTCTGAGTTTATCTCTCCCGATTCTGCCCGATCATTAAATCGGATCGGATCGAACGGTTGGGGTTTTATTTTTCGCGCAAATTAAGAGCTCCAAGCCAGAATCGGGCCGAAATCACTTCCCGGTCAGGACCACCCTCTGGAGCACGGGCTCAGGATTCAATTGCAGGGTCATAAAACAGGATCGACCGTTGAGATACCCCATCGCGTTTTTGTTCTCGGAAGCGATCAACCATTTCATTCGTTTCGGAGGACCAACAACACAATCGATCGTGCTGCCAAAAGTCCGAGCTGACCGAAGAGCTCAAAATATGACCCAGTTGCCGTTGATATGACATCTGAACTATGACGCTATTAATCTTCGATCGACCATTTTCTTGTATTGGCCTTTCATCCGTTCGGGATCTTCCTGTGCATGGCAGCGGGCTATAAAAATCGGTATCGGCTCCTTGACGACTGTTTAGCTGCAACCGATTGCACCGTGGGGCCTCCGTTGCTGCGCCATAGCCAACCGACCGGGGCGCGATGAAGTCAGGCAGAATGTATCACTGGAAACCAGATTACCCGCTCCGAAACCCCCGGCGGGTCAGCGCCCAAGAAGAAGACGATCCATCTACGCAGGGTGGTGCGCAGGCGGAAGGAGCCGCCGCCGGGGCCGGGCCGAGCGGTGAAGAATCGCACCGAGAAGGCAATTACATTATATGGATAGCACGCGCAAAGATCGTGACAGGGCGTTAATTTTGCTCCTCCGAAACATCGCCTGCGCACATCGGCCGGGAGCTTTCGTCCGAAAATCATTCCGACCACTGGGCGAGCGCACGCGAAGCCGCTCGGGGCGCACGATTCCCCGACGAGGCTTCAAATGATCTCACCCGGCGCGGTTGCAGTAGAAGGCGAAGAAGAAGTAACCCCCGGCGCGGGCATTAAAACGCCGAACGCCGAACGGGCCCCGGGTTCGTCGCTTATCGTGGCGGGCCAGTCTCTAAACAAGTCGCTGCGGCCCTTTGAGTGAGGCGGGCAGGCGCGCGCGCGCTCCCGCTCGAGCCTCGGGAAGAGAAAGGCGAAAATAGTTTATTTTAGTTTTACCAGATCGTTGGTATTATATTTCGTAATTAGTTTTATGCTGTTTTCGATTCGACGTCGGGTTTTCCGCTGGCGACCGGGCGGGCGGCGGCCCTCCTGCCATCACCGCGGTCCGCTTATTGGAAATGGTTCACCCGGTGGAAAAGGGTTCGTCCGCACGAGTGGCACGTGTGCGACGCCGGACCCCGATCGATCGACTCCGGCGCTAGGAGCGCAGGCAGGCAGGCTGCGCTCCTTGCTGCGCGCTGAGCAAACAAATCAACCCGCGCGACGACGGCCGGCCGCACGGCACGGCAGGAGGGTGGTGTAGCACCCATGTTTACACTAATGTGATTGGGGGGAGGAGCTGGAACATAAATTTCTGCGGCCCCGAAACCGCGCGCCACCCGGCCAACATTGATGGCACATCGCGCCCGAGCGCAAGGAGGCGCGCGCGCGCGTGATGGCGCGTGATGATTCGTGATGACGAGCACACGCTCTCGCGCGGGCACACGCTCACCACTCGCGCCGGGAACTCATTTTTCATCCCCCAAACGACGGTCCGACAGACAACACCGGTGCTGTCAACACCGCAATGCGGCGCGGGGGGGGGGGGGGGGGGCGGGGTACCGCGGCCCCGATGCCAGCCGCCGATCGTTGATCACAACGTCAATGCCGATTCCGCACGGCAACCCTCGGCTTCGATGGGCTACTTTGTTGACAGCGCACCGTGAGCGGCCCGTCGGGTGGCTCAGGTGGACACGATAATTGATAAGACGGCCTCTCGACGGCGGCTGCGGTGGCCGGAAGACAGGAAACGACCTTCGTCTTCGGTTCGGATAATTAGTTTCCAACCGATTGGGTTTCTCTTTTCTAAGCCGCGCGGGACGATCACTATCAGCAAGGTTATCAGGGGTCTCTCTTTGGGGTTAACGTAAGTAGCGTGACTCCACAGAGTGAGACCCACAGAACCGTGCCAAAGTAGTCGACTAATTATACGTTGATCACCTTACACTGGGCAGCTCAATTAGCCGCTGAACTGTGGAGCGTAGAGCTTATGTTTAAGTTCGAATTTTAATCAGAATGCTGATTTGTCTTGAAGTCCACTATTCGGTGTTCGGCGATATTGTTCATTACATTTTTTCGTCCTTACTTACCATCATCTATCAATTTATTTGCCTTTTTATTGACATTCTGTGCTAGTTAAACCAGCTCGGTGACGATCCAGCATATTTATTGTTACCTCAATGGACTATTCTTTGATTAGGTATCATGCGGATCAGAAAACATGAGGAAATATTTCATTCTTATAAAACAGTTCTTAAACCTTTCAGTTTTTAGCAGTTTGAAAACCTTTCATTTGACATTCCTTCATTTTATCAGCATTTATCACGTATCTGAAACTTGAACCAAAACTCTACAATCGCGTCCGAGAGGAAGATATAACATTAGGTATAGAGAGACAATTAAAAGCAGCTACAACAGCGAGCTCTACGCAGTGTACGACGATCAGCCTCGGTCGTGTAGCGTATAGGTCTCGCCACGCTCCGATAGGTAGGTCATGTCATGGAAATGACGGACGACGAATTAGCCCACAAAGTCTCCCTAGGCCGTCGAGATGCGTGAACGGGCGGTTTGACGAGATGGCAAACGAAGGCGAAGGGTGCTTCTGCTGCAGGTCAGGACCGCTCAGCGGTTGCTATGACAAAATAAGTAAGTGATAATGAAGAATCGGGTATAAATTTAACGAATAGTTTTTTCCTCATGAATCCTAGAATTTTATCCTAGTTCTTAGATATTTTGAAAATTATTCAATTACTCTACTCTACTTTATTAAAAAAATTGAATTGCTTATTTCTTAACTAGGTAACAATAAAGCTAAATAAACTGAAAGAAAACTAGTAATTAAGATGATGTAATGCACCGTAACCCTGTGATGTTTCCTAACAAATGCGACGTAACCGGATTTATTTCCCATCTCTCTGTAAAAGTTACATTCTTCAGTTTCAAGTTGCGCGAGGGCCACTCCGAACCAGATCTCTTGCCGGCTCTGTTGCGTGGTGTCAGTAAAGCAGGAATCAGCTTCAAGAAAAAATGGCACTCCCAAAAGGCACTTAATTCGTTAATTGTTATCATGCCATCGGTCGGTCCCGTGTTCCTTTGCCGGTCGCGATGGATAACGGACCGGGCCCCGGGAACCGGCAGATAAACGACGCCCAATTTTGTCAGTTCATTAGGACGAACGGCTGCGCATCAACTTCACAGGCGGCTCCGGGCCGGGCCGTCAGATTCGCGAAGGCCGCGAACACTCCTCCGACAACCGGTCGGCTTAATCTCGGCCGTCGGCCGTCTTCGAGGGAGGGCCACCGCCGAAAACAACTTTCACTGTCGTTTTCACCCGCGACCGCGGCCGCTTCTTCGGCAGGCCCTACCGCGGAAGGGCGCGGAATCGCGGGAATCCTTGAGACCCGTTACGCCGGCCGGCCGACCGGCCGGCCCACCTACGACCTGGGCCGCCGAAAAAGGGAAAATGTAAATTTTGGTCAAACGAAGAAAAAACGTTGGCGGCGAGAACCGTCCGCCCGTGAGAGAGGGTCAGATATCAATCGTACTCGGTTTGGCGTAATTGGTCGCTGTCGCTGTGCTGAGGACCCTCTTTTTTGCCGGCTTCGTTCTCCTTCAGTTTGTTTCTTTGGACCGCCCGGTCCAGGTCGACGTAGCCCGCGGAGATCGCGGATGTTCCTCCCGGCGATTCCCGACGCCTGGCCGAGGGGCCGACGAAAAAGGATTTTTGATTTCGGTGACGAGATATTGAATTCTGGCGGCTCCAGCTGAGCGCCTACCGCTGATCGTCTTCATTCGCGCGGACGAAGCCCCGCGAGGAAGCGAACGCGAACTTTTACCGAGATCCTTGCCCCACGGCTTGGATCCCGTTGGGTTTAATTATTTCCAGAACAAGAAATATGCGACATGTACACAAATTCCCCGGGCGACCCGTTCGCCCGGGAGTTGACGGCGAAAGGCGTCCTTTCTCTCGATGGTCGATGCACCGATGTTCCCATGCTTCCTTCTGCCGGCATTCCGCTCACCTACGGCGCACGCTCCTTGAACTCGATTGACGATCCGATCGACGGCCGGATCCTGGTGCTGGTGCGGTGGACTTTCGCGCGCGTCCGGCAGATCCTGCCCGTTGGCCCGCCGGGCATCGGGACCATGAGTGACACCGCGGTCGTCGGCGGCGGTACGGGCAATTCGAAGAACCCCGGCCCCGGTGCTGAGGTTACGATTCGGGTTACCGGGTTTTGTTTTTGTTTGTGCGCCACCAAAAATGCTTTCGCCCGAGACCCGGGGTCCTTCACGATGCACCGACCGGGATGGCGGGTGATGTGATTTAAGACGACGATGCACCCCATCGGGGCACCGCGACCGTGGGTCATAAATTATTAAACTCCAGTCGAATGTCACCTTCTGCGGCAGGACAGGACGGACTTTCGCTTTCGCCCCGAAAACGCAGGCTTCGGGTCCAAACTTGGCCGCGGAGCAAAAGGATTCACAAAAGTCGCGCGTCGCGGTGGAACTGTTTTGCAAACGATGAAAGACACCCAAACGGAACCAAACGTGACGAGCGTGATTTAAATTAAGGAAAAACAATCTTTTTATGCAGGTTTTTCAAGATTTATTTATCTACTATTTTCCTGTAACTTTTAGGAATCAAAACGAAGAAATAGTTAACCCAAGCCACTGAGTTCCTAAACACTAACTGCGATCGCAGGCTCAAGTTCAAACTCTGATCGCATGCGCGGGTCGGTCTGCAGCATTCCTCACGTCGGTCCTGGGTGGTCGACCACCAGCTCACCAGCCCGGGCCGTGTTTGCGTCCGTGATTGCAAATCGATCGAATGGCTCTATTACAATTTCAGTATTATTTATGGACATTTTTACGATCCGTTCGATTATACCGCTTGATTGCGTATTTACGCGCCCAGTCCCCGCAGACTGTTTGAAGAACTCCGTTGACGTGGCATTGTGCGAAACGGTATTTATTTTATTACAATTTCGACGGCGCCTGGTCCTGGAAACGCGCATTTTGCATGCAAACTGGTACTCAGCAAATTTTTTAGTAGCTGCCCGCTGACGGTGACCATTGCGCGGTTGGCGGTTGTTTTGCGATCATCATCCGGGGGGTTTTACTGCGCCGTAATTGAGTTAATGTCGAATCGGTCAGTTAACAAGGGAATTAGATGAACGGAAGCGATGGATCACTTTGCGTGGCCCCGGATTCACTTTCGGCTCCAGACCGGCCGGTAAACATTTGCGATCGCGACGGTTTCGATTTCCGTGATGCCGCCCGGCCTCGATCAGACCGTCAGTGGCCCCGTCAGTGACAAGTTTATCTATCGACAACCCACAAACCCGGCCGACACTTTTTCTTGGAGAATGTGTCAATGGGCTAGAGGTGCCATTACGGCCATTACTTAGTCCGTGCGTCGTCGTGCCTCGTGCCCGAAGAAATCCCAAAGAAACCAACCCGGTGGACCCATCGGCCGTCAGCCGTTAGAAGCTCGGGCGCGAACGCACGGCGGCCCACGGCGGCCCCCGTTTCGGATTGCATCGTAAATATGCAGCGCAAACTGCATCCTGGACATTGGCGAGCGCCATGGTGCCTCGCGGTTCATGGCCTCGTGCCGTGGCGACACTCACCAGTCACAGCATCACGGCTCGTTCGCTCACCGCACTCGATTATTATTAATTTAATCGCTTTGGTCTGCGTAATTTCCGTCGGATTGCAGACCGGACCGCAGGCTGTCCGGCGGACTGATTAATTGCTTTATCATCGAATCGCCCCCAGCATCGCATCGCACTGTCGTCCGGTTCAATCGCCATCGCCGGATCGATGGCCAGCCAAAGGAGCGCTAGTTATCCTGAACTTCACTTGGAGCCACTCGGAGGTTGGTGGTCACTAGTTTCGAAGAAAGCATTCTTGAACTCGCGGGGGGGCTCTGAGATCGTTTCGTTTGAAGCGATCTCCTCACACATAGAGTTTCCGATATCCAGACGGACGGACAAGAGTTGTCCGTATCATTAGGATTAGGTTATCCGAGCAAAACCTAAAAATATGCCAACCCTCAGCCATCGACCATGTTTCGATGACGACCATGCGACAGGATGCAGATTGGCAACCTTTTCAAGAACTTTCGAAGAGAGTGCCGAAATAAACGAGTTTAAGCCTCGATAATGTTCCTGGTCGCTGATGCTTCTATGGTTTCTCCAGAAAACGTACGATCGAGAGCCTGCTTCTTGGGCCCTATCCTAATGCCCTATCATGCATTCAGTCCATCCAGTATAGCATTGCCATCGCACGTGTCCACAGTGCCACAGTGAAACTCCGAAGACCGGCTACGGAACGGTCCTGAGTAAGATTTACTTTTATTGCGATCACCGCTCGTGATCGATATGTTTATGGTGGATCGAGCGAGAGTTAATTGAAAAATTATTGAACCACCTGCAGACATAAATCGGAACCGGCTCGTGCGGTCGGCCCATCGGCTGTTTGGCTCGCATCTCGTTTTGACGTTGCACTTAAATTCCCAAGACTTCCAAATTCTTAAATCGTATTTGCAATTCATTAGGAACTCGTCGAATTTCGCCCGAGAATCATCTCCGGCGGCCGTGCCGAATTCCTTTGTTCAAATCGGCACCCAGCGGGGTCCTGCTGTGGCTTCGGGTGGCTTTTGTGGCCCACGGACGCCCTCCGTGTAGCCGGTTTGCCGGTTCCTTCCGTCCACCGCCACCGCTGAGCTCTGCCGACGACGAGAGGAACTCCAGCAGCGCCAGGCAGCTGACCAGCAAACCAGTTCGCAAACCGTCGCGAAATACTATCAACATTAACGGATTTACAAGTTTTCAGCATTTTACCCACCCGGCCCGGCACCTCGGCTGCCCTCCGATTCCTCCGCTCCCGTCCCTCCTCGAGCACGGCTTTCGGCTTTGGAATAATTTATATAATAAAACCGACATTAGAAGGGCAAACGCCCATGCCCGAGGCGTAGTAGATTGTAATTTAAAGTGTATCGCGCTCGCGCGCGTTCACTCTTCACTCCGTGGCCTCCACGCGCCTATCCTTGTGTGTGTGTGTGTGTGTGTGTGTGCGGTAATGTGGTGTGTGCTGCGATATGCGACGCCAACCCGCCAGCTCGAACACTCGCCCGCTCGTTGCGGCTCGGGCCGCATTTGGCCGCGAGATTCGACGATCGTGCGCATCGATTCTATCGCGTCGTCGTCGTCCCTGCGACCACCCCTCTTTTCCTCCCTCGGTTTCGCAGACCGTTTTGCATGCACGGCATCCCGCGGACCCACGCCCGCGTCGCGCCGTCGCGGTCGCAAGGAGTCTAATCGATCGAAGAGCCAACCCAAGCCCGGGTCGATCATCAGAAGGGTATGCGCCAGGGCTCCGTAGTCTAGTCTGGTCCCGGGCCCCTGGCCACCGCTTCCTTCGTGTGGTCAGCCAGCGGGGCGGACACAGGGGACTGCGAATGGTTGCGAAATGGTTGGGTGGAGCGCGACGTGCGCGATGGCGTGAGGCGCGATGTATGTTTTCGCTTTCAACCGATCAGCGAAACTATGACACGAAGATATGCATACAACATCCGACCGGGGTGGGGCCGGGGCCGGGGAAGAGGTGGTGCCCTACACTGCGGCGGTCCACTGCCACTAGGCCGGTTGTGCCGGACCGGTCGGAGGTGATCCTCCGGAGATCGGTCCGGTGTTCAATGTTACTCGGGGTGCTACGCTCACCTCGCACGATGCTCGCTCCGAGGGACCTTCCATGGTTTCGCTGATCGATCACATTTGCTCGGAATTGGCCAGCTTTGACCGAGGCAGCCAACCGAGGCTGCTACATAGTTGAGACGCACAGCGTTGCAGAGACGGCTGCAGGCAGGTCTCGTATATTTGAATCGTGCTGCAAATCACAAGAAAGAAGTTAGACCAGAGTTAGAGGCGATCATTTATTCAATGGATTTAACATAAAAAAGCTACAATAAATTTTGTTTTATCGAGCTTAAGTTATCATATTTTTAGTATTGATTTAAAAAATGCCATTAAATGGGTTTCCAATTCGAGGACGCCAACGGACGACCAACTGAGGCCCGTCGAAACCATCAACCGAGTGGCTTATCCCGCCAGTTGGTTGCTTCGCACGCCACGTAGCCACCAGCTGGTCGGTCGTGGACGCGTCCCCAAAACGTGATCTCCGAACCGAAGGCGCATTCGGTTCCACGGTGAGACACATTTATCATCGCAGACCCGTAGCCCGACGTAGGCCTGGGCGGCGGTGCGAAATTTATTGCTGATAGCGAGAAATCCTTTCTCCGCCGGCCGCCAGCCGCCAGAAATCGAGAGCGAATTTGCGTACCACTCACGTCCCCCTATCCCGTTCAAAGGAAGCCGGCCGATCGCCAACCGGAGCGCAAGGACACGGCTGCTAGACTCAGCTCAGAGCGCGGAGGATGGAAGGCAATTTAATTTTCTAATTACCCATCTAATGTAATCAACTGGCCGCGGCGGCTGCCCATCATGGAGGGTGCGAGTGCGAGAATGTGCTAAACTGTAGCACGCGGAGCCGGTTTCGGTTGCTTCACGTCGGCCACCGATGTCCACGAAGAGGGGTGCGGTGCGTTGTTGTTAGGCTGCGCCGCGCCACAGCAAATGATAGCCGTGCCGATCGTGAGCCACCCTGAGACGCCCTGAGAGCGCCTTAATCGATGGTGGGATTGTGATAATTTCGGAAATTACCTTCGCGCCGATTAAGTGGCCATAAGGTGGTGTGTAAGTGGGCGCACCGACGCAACCTTCGCAGGAGGAGCCTTGAACGGGCATGTTGCAATGTGTCTGAGGGGAGCTCGGTGAGCCGTGATAACCGTCGCTGGTCCTGGACCCATAAACGAGCTTCGTCCTTTTGCTTCGTCGTCCCGGCTCCAGATCCAATTAACGGTCACTTAGGCGGGAAATTTATATAAAACCCCACCACAGCCCGCTATCGGACGCGGTAATTACGTGTAAATCACGTCATTCTCACCTCTGCGCGAGACAAACGCAGCTCGCCCGGCTGATTACACGTTCCGACTCCTGCTCGACCCAATTAGTTCGCGATCGCGATGCGCCGGGCCCCCGAAAAAGGACGACCCCATTTTTGCACCCTTTAGGCCGCGGTGCCCTTATGCTACCGGCCAGCGAGCCCGTCCGAAGTGAGTGAGCGCAAAAAACAAAACAAGAAACGTTATGATGAATCTTCTTGCCATCAATTAAAGCTGCACTATTTATCTTCCGTTGTGTGCTTCGGACCCCGCCACCAGGCGCGCCGGGTGGGTTATCAATTTTCTTATCGTTTTGTTCCTCGCGAAGCCGAAAGCCGAGGTGGCATTTTACGCAACGAGCGGGCGCGCGCGCGCGCCTCGGTAATGCCGGAAAATTAATTGACTCAATCCGACAAAACAAATTTACCGAAATCTTGGCCACAGAGCCGCTTGGCCCTGCGCCCTGCATTCGAGCTCCCTGCTCGGGTAAGAAAAATATGAAAACATTAAAAGGAAGCCGCTCGGGGGCCCACACGTTATTAAATGATCCAAATGTTTCTCGGGCCCGGTGGTATGCGGTGCTGGCGGCGACTTACCGGACCGGGCAGAATTCTGGGTGAAGAATTTTCCGGACCCCGAGAGTAATTTCTTTATTGCCGTCACATCGGGCCGGTTTTGGGCCGGTTTGCGGCACCGGACCGCGAAAGCAAACTTGCACCCAGACATCATTTACTTTAATCGAAACTATTCGTCTTGCGGTGCTCTCCGGGTCGGATGGCGACGGACTGCCCCGAACGAAATGGTGGCCAGCGTAACGGTAACCGGTGGTTTCTTTTGCGTATTCCACCCCAAAACGGCGGAAGCTTTCACCAGCCAGCGATGGCCAGCGATGATGTCCTGCGCCGTGATTTGGACGACGAACTGACAACGGCCCGGCCAACTAGACCGGGTTGCGATGCATGGCCTGCTCGTCGGTGGTCCAATTAACCGAATTTCGATTACGATTATCCGTTCCCGGGTTCCACGGGGGGTTGGGTGAACCATGTTCAAACCCCGCGGGTGGATCCACCCGCCGATTCTGGGTCGGCCCGGATCGGCAGGTTGATTGCTTAAGTGATTTTTAATTGCCAGACAGCGCTCGGTTAGGTTTCTGGTCCAACGGCTGGCGTCTTCCAAATCGGGTCGGGATGGTGAATGTGGGCTACGGATCGTCGATAAGATTGCCGTGAGCTGACCAGCGAGCGACCACATTGATAGCATATGATCTTCGCCCCAGATTGGTTCGGTTCGTCTCATTCCGGAAAACATATTAATAAAAGTGAGTGACCAAAAAGAAGGCCCGATTCGGAGCCGAAGCGAAGGCCAACGCCAGTTAGCAGGGATGCATTCTCCGTTTCGCCGAGTCACCGGCGTCACTAGCGGGCCGCATATCGAGAAGGATATGGTGCTGTTTCGTGGTCCGGTTTCGTGCGTGGTCACAGTTTTGCTGGAATTAGTCTTCCGTCATGCGGCGCTCGACATCGTTCCACGCTCCAGTTTGATTAATCGGTGTTGACGGGCCCGGAATGCGGACCCTGGGCGCACACGACAGTGGTTCCCGGTACCCTACCGGTACCAGCACGTCACCACCCGGGATGCCTGTATCACTCATCTGGCGCTGACCAGGACGCTGACCGGTCGGGGATTTCCTCCGTCAGCGCC
This sequence comes from Anopheles cruzii, assembly GCF_943734635.1. Taxonomy (NCBI): domain Eukaryota; kingdom Metazoa; phylum Arthropoda; class Insecta; order Diptera; family Culicidae; genus Anopheles; species Anopheles cruzii. The sequence continues at coordinate 84,999,265 of NC_069145.1, forward strand.
CGGGTCCGGATTCAGGTCGAGTGGAGCGTGAGCATCGTTTCTCTCTTCGAGTCCCAGTAGCCGGATCCGTACCCCGTATCAAAACAATCAAACGCGACTCCCCGGGTACAACGGTCACATATTCAAATGGGGTCCGATTCTCTAATCATCGCGAAACCGGTGCGGCGGCGTGAAGTGCGCGTCACGCGCCCGACAGGACCCACCACGAGGAGGAGGAGGGAGCCCTCCAAGAGTGCCAAGGTTCACGGCACGTGATGGGCTCGCCGTAGGCTGAAGCCGATTGACGAGTGGCTCCCGGCGGCGGCCGAGTGGCTGGAGTGATATCTCATCTCGCTTGGCATGCCATGCCAGTCGCCCGTGTCCAGACGTCCCGACGGTCTTCACCTGCCGGCCACGACACGACACGACACGATCGTGAACCTGAACCGTCTGTCCGGCTGTCTGTCCTCGGTGGCAACACGATGGTCACCAGATCCTTGTCGTCGTCCGGGACGAACATGGCGCACTTTCTAGGCTCTGTTTCCGTTGTGGTCGCTGATCTATATTCAATGTTTAATTAACGTTTCTCTGCGGGTCTGCTCCACGGAAGCCCGTTACGCGAGCGAGGCTAGCGACTCAAGGATCTGTGTGTGAAGGCGTTAGTTGTTTTTTTTTTTCTGCCGCATCCACTTGCTGGCACTGAATTAGAAATCCACCGCCAAATGCCACGGGCTCGACATATTCGCGAAGCGGATCTGGCCAACAACGAACGGGTCCAAACCTCCAAAGATTAATGGGGAACGACGGAAAAGAGTGCTACTGTCGTCGGTCGATCGGTCGTCGTCGTTGTCGTTTAATCAATTAGGAATGCGGACACTGGGTCCCCGCGACGATCGATCACGCGCTCGATCGCGTAAGGGCTTAGCGCCAGGTTGCGAACCGGGCGTTACAATTAGTCCCGCACCGAACGCCCTTACGATGGTGACAAATTTAACTTTGCAAACCCAACTGCCCGCCTGGGGCGACCCATAATCGAGGAGCAAGAACCAGAACCGGTACGCTCACGTGTCTGGGCCGCGCCGACGTGACACTTCCTCGCAGGGCAGTGGCAACATTGTTGGCGTGGAGGGTGTCCCGCACGCAACCCGCCGCACAAAATCAATGGGAATCGCTTTTATTGGAGCCATCTATCATACTTATGCCGCCGGCCGAGCCGCCGGTGGAACTCGCGGCGGGACCCCTTGGGACAGGTCAGTCCTGTGGATCGGGAATTGAATTTACAATCGTACCGTTAATTAAGCCATCGCTTACAGAAGGGGCGCATTCGGAGCAAACGACCAGTGGCTCGTTATTGATCGCTTGATCGCAGCATGATTGAGTGACGTTTGGGCCTGCGAGGCCCGGGGTCCGTTTGACAAACGGCACCGGAAGGTGAATGCAAATCTTAAAACAATATTTCAAACCGGCCGCCCGGAGAACCGAGCCTGAAATGGACTTCCGTGTCGGTCGGAGTGTTTTGAATGCCCACTGCCCACTTCCCCGGCGCGAGGCTCATCTATTGCCCGTGCCGGATCGTAAATTCATACGTTCCGGGCAAAATATGGCCACCGCCCGGTAGACAATGCGACATCGGCCGGCAAGGTAAGGCTCGGCCGGAGATCGAGATCACTGGGCCGAAGGAAGTTCGGTTTGGGACGATTGGGAAGTCTGCCGGCCGCCGCGGGAAAGCGGAACCCCCCCTGGGAGGCGCGTTCCATAAATTTGAACTTTTAATATCGTGCCCGGGATCGTAAACATTGTAAGATTTTCTTTTGTTGCCATCGCTGCTTGATCTTCGGCCACCGTTCGGCGGCCTGCGGAAGGCGTCGTCTTTTTTGTTTTCCGTTCCTGCAGCCTTCTGACTGTACCGAGTCTGTACCGGGAGCGAGCGAGGCTAGAGCCCGCGAAACGATGCTAGATAAAGTCCATAAGTTTCGCTAGGAACTCCTCCGCAAAGTTTAATAAATGTAAGACTCGGTCCCCTCGGTGGCTTATGTGGCTATCTAGTTGTCGTCGCTTGCGGTCTCGCCGGGGCATTGCAGTCGTCGTCAGTGGTGCTACGGATTTTATCTGCAACTGAAGTCGTAGAGTTGGACTCTCGACGCTCGGTTATTGTGACGATAAAATTGCATCGGAAAACGGAGGATATGTCCGGTCCGGTTAAAGCTCGGTTGGCCATAAACCAGGCTTCGGGAGAGTTGCCTAGGATAAGACTCCGAGCTTGGCAGTAATGTGGTAGCAATACATTATTGCTTGCGATATGCCTGGAAAGTGTGTTTTGAGTTAGGTTTTGACATCCGAAGCTGGCAGTCGTAGCAGAGCGATTGATTTAGGCGTTGAGTTCATCCTTTTGGATCGCGATGGCGAATTATTTTATAATGAAAACTTTAGATCGTTTTTCAAACGATTGCTTCTTCAAAAACACCACTCCCCAGGAACACGGGGAGGCTAATGCTATGCAAGCACAGCATGATCCCGTGAACACGCGTATGATACCATTAAGATAAGTGAGCCTCTCGACTCGGGACAGAAAAATGGTATCGAACTTCCGTTTGGACCCAGCCAGAAGCTCCCGGGATTCGCGAGATCAAGATGTGGCTTCACCGCGGGCAATTTCCCGCGGGGACCTCCTCCCGGGGTCGGCAGCGTTGCTCTGCTTTCCTAGCATTGCCTGCTGCCCTGGCCTGGCTGGCTGGTCCCCTTTATCCGCAGATGAATCTGTTTCGGTGGGCCCGTTTTTGCTCGACCAACAGTTGTTGACAGAAAAATAACCATAAATAAAACGACACGGAAGCTGGGCGATGTCCTACGATGTCTGTGATAGAGAAAGAGAGCGAGAGAGAGAGAGAGTGGGGACGGCATCGAAGCCCAGGTGCAGTAGCGAACGGGAGTCAATATTCGGTTTTCACGTGCAGACCGCGGGCAGTCGACCGCCTGTTCCGCGATCGCGATTACGGCCGCCCAGTCTGGCCATAGTTTGGTGTGTTTCGATTATGTTCGGCAGCATTCGGTGGGTCGTCTAGTAGGCCTCGTTCGCTATCTGAATCCTTCGCTTGTTTGCGACGACTGTGCGCTCGAAGCAGAGCCCAACAGAAGCCTCAATCGAAGTCGTGAGTTATGCGCGCCTCAGCACAGTATGGGGCGTTTGTCAGACGCTCGGTCGGTCGCTTCCTACTGGGCTTCGAACCCGGTCGGGTTGGGGCTCTTTATTCGGTGGCACCCGGTTTTGATGCCATAATTTTTTTCCCCCAGCTGCCCGATTCTCCGGAGGGCTGGCACGACCGACACCACCACCACCAGCACCACCGGCACCCAAGGGGTCGACACCAGGAAGTAAAGGTCAAGCGTTTGAAAATGGCGACTCTTCGATGACGACGACGACGACACACTGCTGCTACTGCTGCTGCTGCGGGGCAACATGCGGACCTCAAGGCTCCAGCAACGGGAGGTTAGAATTCGAGTTTAAAGATCGTTGTTCGGGGGCAAGATCTCGCCCCCTCCGGGAACCTTCTCCAGGGCATCCTAGCCTCACCTAGCCAGTGTACCGTTGCTCCAGTAAGCTACCGAAGGCCCGGTTTTCGGTTTCAGTTTCACCATCGCTCGGGCGTCGTCGCCGGAGTTCGGGCGAGACAGTGACAAACGATGGAATAATAAACTCACACCTAGAATCCGCATCCGTATCGTGGTAATTAATCTTTATAAATTAACTCCCCTTTAATCCTGCAGCAAGCGAACGGGCGAGCGGTCGGGTGACGGACGGGCGGGTCCGGCTCTTTGTCGCGCACGAGCCGCCGGCTTTTCGGCTACATTCGGCGACGCATAACAATATCCACTTACACGCTACTTAACCGCTTACCGCCTTTTGTGCGGCGGATCCCGCGCAGTGCCCCGAGGGCTGGGTCCGCAGCGGTGGAGCCTTGCCCGACGGCGGCTACGGAACGGACGGTTGCGGTGATGTTATAAATTCCGAAACAGAAAATCATCATGTGGAACAATTTGCTACGAATGACCTGCAGGAAAGATCGATTGTCTGCCGGCCGTGCGAGGAGCTTCCATCGGGATCGACACAGAGTGCCTTGTGACCAGTGCGAAGATCTTTATTAGATCGCTGTAGGGCCAAACAAGGGCTTCGCATACTACAGCAAAAAGGGCCCCACAGGCTGAAGGCTATCGATGATTGCGACGTATCGACGAAGAATCCATTTTAAAAGTAACGGGAGAACATACCTCAAAATATTTTCTTTACAATCTTCGCATTGCATACATTCAGGCGCGCTGTTGCTAAGAGACGCGTTTCTGGACATTAGCTGACACGTGACCTCGCTCTGGTATCAACTGTCAACTCGCAAAGCAAAAAAAGCGACATTTGAGTCTTGTCACTCCGTCCACCTTAGATTGGACGGCTAGCTCTGGCGAACGTTCCGTAACCTTAATCCGGCCGTTCGCTAGAAAAGTGCTCCTTGACAAAACGTCTACCTCTCTAGTCGACATTTCCATCGCCGGGCCCGCCCTATGATAACCACAGCGAATTATCTGACCGACTGGCCGTTTCACTGTCACCCCCGTCGCGGCAGGGGAATCGATCGATCCGGGCGTGACATTTCCCCCTTCGGAGGGGTCCCACTCGGTGGGTCTCCTGGGACGCCCCGCTACGCAAGTGCGTAAGTTGCATTGTCATGCATCGGTGCTGGACTTTCGATTGGGCTGTGGCAAGATGTGACCGACTTTGGACCAACAGAGTGACCCACACGCGCACACAAGAGCCCTCGTCGATTAAAAGGCCCCAGACGATCGCGAGGATCGATCACGGGGTGATGGCTAATAAGCGCCCAGCCTGCCAGCGAGCCAGCGAGCGCCACTGTCAAATCAAAGTCGAAGTGAACTGATTAAATTATAATCATAACAATTTCGGAACCAATCCGGCGGCGCGGCGATTGCGTAACACCCAACATAAAAAGGCCAACACACCGTTCGACACCCCCGACACGCGGCGGCCGGGCTGGGCCCGGTGAAGATTGTGAACGTGAGGCACTCGATCGTCCGGTCTCAGAACCCGCAGCTGGCTGCAGCCCGACCCGGCGGGAGGAGTAGCTTTTCGTCGATTTTGTTGCGTGGTCAACTCCGGCATGGAAGTGCGTGGCGGGTTATGCAACTCCGAGCCGAGCCGGTTGACCACGGCGACGACGGCCATGGTGACCATGGTTGACGAATGAATCAATCCGTTGCAGCGTTAGATTCTGCGCCGGATGATTTCGCTTGTTATTCTGTGGTGGCGGCGGTCGTGGCGCTGAAAGCATCGCTGATTGAAATCTGACCGCAGACCGGCGTCGTCGTCGTCGCCGTCATCGAGAGGCGTACGATATGGCGCACCCGGGACGGGTCGGGCCGGGGTGCGGACCGTGCCAAAAGGGCAGCACTTGGCCGGCGACCCGGCCGTCGGAAATGGGGCACGTTTCGTAAAGAGACCTTCGGCTTTCGGGGTCGGTCGGAGACTTGTGTAGAACCGTAAACGACGAACTTTCACCTCCGAGAGGCCGGAGAGAATGTGCACCGAGAATGTGCAGCAGCCTGCAGCGGCCAGTGAACTTCGTGGGCCGTGCATCGGCGGGAGCTCTGGAAACAATCGGATAGTGGCATTTCGGGGTGCCATTTCTTCGGAGCGGCCCTCCGAATTGCTCCATTAGACGACGATCCCGATGGTTTCGACGACCCATCCAGTTGGGCCGGGAGCTGGCTGACCTGACCCGCCGGTCGGTGCAACATTGAAGCACCCGGCGGTTGGGTCCCGATCGCTTCTGGGGCTAACCTTTTTATTCGGGATGATCTTTCGAGCCGCCGGACGAGTCGTCGGGCGCAATCGTCAGGCCAATCCAAAGGTCGCGCCTCGAACAGTGTGATAAATTTGATGACCCAATCGCCGGCTGCTGAACGGTGAACTTTAGCACGAGGAAGAAACGGGCCGGTTGTTCGGCCAAGCGACCGTAAAAGGAAGACCGTGCTTCTTATCGACCAATTTGGTAAGATAGCGACGTACGCTTCGATGGTACCTCGTCTGGTACCGTCAAACTAGGGGCCAGAAAAGAAGTTGCGAGCTCTTTCAGAGTTCGCGGACTCCGGTTGTCTCTTGGGCCCGGTTTCTGTTTAGCTACAGGGTTATCCATTTTGCAGTTTCAAAAACGAACTTCAAAAAAACACAAGTTGAAAAATTAAGTTTTTAGTGAAATTTTTCATAAATGCAGAATAGGCGAAAGAATTTCAATGGGGGTCGCAATAGCTCCGTTGGTAGCTTTTCCATGGGGCGACTGAAGTGACAGCCGTCAGATAGGCGCGCGAAACTAACGTCGAAGTGAAGAGATGAATTCGGGAAGAATTTCCCTAAGTTAATAAGTTTGTACTTTGTACTGATTCTGATATAATAATTTTCAAGGACTTTTTTGCCCGTTTCGGGTAGCACTTCGGTCATAACTTTGTGAATGTTGTTTCTCCAATGCTCCAAAGTGGCAGGTTTGTCAGCATATACACGATCTTTTGCGTAGCCCCACAAGAAAAGGTCCAACGGTGTTGAATCGCATAGTCGAAATCGCAATTTTATAGTAAGTTTTAATAATTGTTACATATTGTACCGTTTCTAAGGGATTCATTTTCTAAAATGACAGACATATAACTAGAAGTTTGACTGTACTTTCGACCGGGACCCGGGAACTAGTTCACTTGAGCAGATCCCGACCGCAGCGTGGCACACGTACGCCAACTCATCTTCAACACGTCCAGCAGCGATACGGTGGTACTTGATAAACCTTTTAGCGTCCTCTTAGCGGTTCGCATCCCTCGACGGCAGCGGCCGTGCACGGCTCCGTTTCGCGTGTTTCGTCACCGAGCGCCCTGCGGAATGCCTAACCTATTTCCATCTATTCATCTCTGCCTCTCTCTCTCTTTGCCTCTCTTTCGAGCGATCGCGTTGGAGGGAAGGAAAAAAAGTGAAACTGGTTGCTGGCGGAACGGGTGGAAAAAGCCGTTAAGAGGCACTTTATAACAGCAAAACAGCAATAACTGAAACGCCAAGCTCCTCCGGGCAGTCCGGCCAACCATTACAATGCCACTACGCCACCGGCTAAACGGTGGATCATAAATTCCCGACCGGCCTACCGACCCACCGGCCCACCGGCGCTCTTCTAAGCGGACTCGAACCGACACGACACCAGCGCTACACTGCACCGCCTAATGGCCGCCAGTGGTCCTGTGGAACGCGCGAGAGACACTTCGCGCGCGCGCGCGCCCTGAATCGGAGTCCGGAGCATAACTTTATTATGCTCGCCCGCTCCAAGCGGCGTCGGAATTCGGTGGCCAACCGGGCGGCCGAGCGGCGAGGGAATAATGATATCCGAGAGCCATGTAACCCGAGATCATCTTCAGTTTGATCGCGCGATAAGATCGCGTGCCGGCGGCGGTGTGGCCGGTGGCCGTGTCGTGATGCCGAGCGGCAGGACGAAATATATGGCAGCCATTTGGAAGAATAATGCTCATCGAATTGAACTACCCGGGAGCCGGAGGCCGGGGGCCTGTGGCTCGTTTCTTTATCGGTTCCGAATCTAATCGCTTTTGTGGGAGCTTTCGTTCAAGATGCTCCGCCGCCGACTCTTCGGACACGCGGGAGTTTGAAAATTCAATTAGACTCCCGCTGCATGCAGCAGCTGGGAATGCGCAACGCCGTGAGCTTCCTTGTGGCGTGAGTGGCCGGCGTGGCCACACTTTTGGTCACAGCGAACCCGTCGGTGTACCGTTTGGCGAAACATAACCCAAAAACAATAAGCAATTTGTTGGGAAAGGATCCGATCCGGATCACTCTATGCTGCACCCAGGCCCATTCATGCTGTGGCGCAATACGGCGAGGCTCCAACACACCCATCTCAAACCGCCGGCCAACGACAGGGCACACCACGCAAAACGAGCGCCCGCGAATTGGCCATTCAAAATCCGCTAAAAAAATTATGAGTTTATGCTAATTTTGATGACCGTAACGGGCATCCTGAGCCGACGGGCGGAGCGGGCGGAGAGTGATTTGTCCACCCCGCCGTGGCCACTTGTGTGCAATCCGCACGCCCCGCGGTAATGGCGGGGTCATTTGCTTGAAAATTGGCTCATTCTGATATCGTCACAGCGCGAACACAGGGTGGCCGCGTTGCAACATGCACATTCAGCGAGGTGGCGATCGACCCTGCGGCCCTCGGGGGCGAGGATCGTTGCCCCTCCAATGATTGACTATTGCGCGGGGGGCAGGAGGCGTTGCAACGGAGAGCATGTTTCCTGTGGACAACTTTTCATAATTTTCGGTGTACGGCACGGCACCGAACGGATCGGTCGGCATGGATCTCTATGATCGCTGCCGACGGGGGTTCGCGCAGTATGTTGCGCAGGCTGCTCGTGTTTGTTGTTGTTTTTCGTGTGTTGTGCGCGGGAAACGAGATCACCGAGGCTCGATAACCGCACCGCACCGTACCGTGCCGGGTCCCCCGGGTTCCGGCGGGCCAGGCCAGGAACAGAATGAATTTCCTCCCACATCATGCGCCAATGGCATGATTTGCGCCCCTCCCCATCCTGGATCATCGGACGGAACTCGATCTGCGGCCGGGCCCAAGGAAGCGATTGGCTAATCTTGGTTTATGATTTAATTTGCATTAAATGGCAACCGGATGGCGGCGTCGAGGGCGCGTTGTATGCTAAACAACCGAGCCGCACACGGCTCGGAAATGGAGCATTGTGTTGTGTGGCCCAGCAACGGGTATAAGGAAGTGGTGACGTTCGACAGTCGAGACAAATAGGTGAACGCCGCCACCACCGACGTGGTGACGATCCGGATCAGTCATCAAGTTTGGCGATTGTTTGATTCCTTGGGACGGCGGCGGTGCATAAAAGCGCAACGCGAGCCGTGAGCTCGCTCCGAGATCCTTTTTTTTCGTGGCTTCGGATCGATAAACTTTGTTAAAAGGCCCACCATCAAATGGTTCGCGCGTTAAACCTGTTCTTCTGCGCATCACTGTCCACGTCAAACGCGCGTCCCCCACACGGATATTAAACGCCCGAGACAGCACAGCGCAGTGATCGTAATATTTTTACGGACGCTCTCAGATGATGAAGTCGACCGTAGAGATGTCGACGGTACTATCGACCGTGCCAAAAAAATCGGGGAACTCCGGCGACTGTCATCGCCCGGTGACTGAATTCCCCGTCGAAAAGAGTGGCGTAAAGATTTCTTCGTCTTCAATTACTGAAGCTGCTAAGCTAAGCAGACGTTGACGAAACACGGACACGGATCACGGTGGGTTTTGCAAAAGGAAACGATTGGTTAGGCCCCGTGGCCAAACATGCGCCAAACGAGAGCGTCACCACGCGCCGGATTGGCGATCCTAATTAGCGGCGCGCCGTAACTTCTTGCCTACTTTGTTTGTCTCTTGCCATTAGCGAAAATTCAGCCGAGCCAAGTCAGGTTTATCCGCGCTCACACAGCTTAATCGTGCCCATGGAAGGATCGGCCGGATGAAGTGATCGATCAAGGGCAATCTAGGGCGGAACTCGCTCCCATCAAACATCAAACACGTAAAGCCCGGCCCGAAATGGAATCGGCCGCCGGGGCCACAAAACACGCCACACACGACGGCAGCCGAACCGAAAGTGAAGAGAGTGAACGAAGAAGGGAAAGAAAACATTAATAATTAGGGAAAAATCCTTCACACAACTCCCGACCGGACGGAGGTGGGTGACCGGCAAACAGCTGCGTGCGTGCGTGCGGGACGAGCGGGCGAGTGAGCAGGTTTACGGGCTTTGATTGGGCCCCAATTGAATTATGCAAATTAGCAGCAGAACAGCGGGCCGGGCGCTGTACGGCCGCGCAACTTGTAAAGTTTTCCACCCCTGTCCCAAAACCGAGCGCCTAATTATTATTGATGCCGTAAACTTATAAACATATGATTCGTCTGTTCCGAGCGGTGGAGACGCTCCCGTTACCGCCCCTGCCGCTGCTGCCGCTGCTGCTGTGTTTGGTGGCGCCGCGCAACATTAATGTTTTGGGCGAGGATCACCCCCGAGGTCGGGCGGGCACCGAAATGGCACCATTTCGGAGGCCGACATTATTCCGGTTTATTGCGTTCCGTAACGGCGGGGTCGGTTACGCAAAACCCCTCGCGAGCTTCGGCCTTCGGAGTCAGGGTTCGGGCTCCCATTGTGTGTCCTTTTGCAAATCGCGTCCACGTGGCCACGGCATGATTTAAATGGGTTTGCACATGGCGGGTTAGAACGCTCGGCCCAAGAGCCCAAGAACGTTATTGCTGTGGCCACAACATATTGGAAATTCGCTTACAACTCGAAAGATCTTTCTTTATTCTTCCAAATCCGTTACATAACCTTGAAATTAATCCATGCTCTGTGCAATATTAGATCTGCAAATTAATTCGTGCCATTTATATTCAACATTTGTGAGCTAACTACAATAACAAAACGTATGACTACTTTAATGAAAGTATTGTCCGTCGTTAGCTACTTTCTGCCATGTCTTAGGTAGATCGTCGATTCCTTGTCGATAGAACTTCTTATCTTTTGTACCGATCCATTGAGAGACCCTTTTTTTCAATACTTTCATAAGAAGTGAACCGCTGTGCATCCAAATCATTCGTTTTTGGCGATAGACCTTCAACACATTCTTTGTTTTGACCCTTATCTCCACTATCGACACTAAAACAATGTCCACGGAACGGTCTCTTGACTTTAGCGAATAGCCAGAAATCACATGGCGCTAATAGATTGGTTGAGGAACGGTCCTGGTCGAATTTGCGTCGAAATGATCACGAAAATGTGATGCAAAAACATCACGAGGAAGTTGAACCAAGAATTGTCTTTCCACAAATCCGATCTCAAGAATTTATTCAGGCACCAAACCACTTGTTTCCAGTTATTTTTTGGCCATAGTAGTACCCGTCTGGAAGGACCTGTAGTGTAACATTCGTGTGTGCAAGAGATCCACAATCCGCTGGCCGGTGAGTGGAGCAATTAAAATATTATTAATCGAGCCCTCTAAGCTCGTGCACCGTCCGCCCAAGAGCCTGCATAGTCCGTTTTGGGTTCTTTGCCATCAGAAACGGTCGTTCGCGGAAGCACCAAAGCTGCACGAAGTTGAAACTCGAACTCGAACGCGTCGAGTTTTGCAGTGGCGTTCCAAGAACCGCCCACAGCAGCAGCACCCGGCAGCGGTGTCGCACATTAACCTAATGGTGTCCAAATCCTTCACGCGCGCTAATTCATGCAGCGTTGCACCGGTGGACTGGCGTTATGCTTTCGATTTCGCTCCCGAGCTCCCGGACTCCGGTTTGGCCCGAAAGCGAACCCAAAGAACGAACTGGTGCGATGTGTTAATAAATTTCAATTTTATTTATTCACGCTCAGCCGCTCAGCTCGCGATCGCGGTACCCGGCCGCCGGATCGCGGATTGTAATTTGTGGCGCGATTGCCGATTTCTAGCGGCAGCTGGCGGCAGGACCGGCTTGTCAGGAAGCGAAGCGTTTCGTTTTGCGCGTGCGACCCGTTTTCTCTGCTGCCCTGCTGGCCGCGCCAGAGGCTGACCGCTGATGGTTCCGCCATTGTCGGTGTGTTGCGTGTGCGGCGGTGGCGGCCGCGAACCACGGGACCCGATTGTTCCTGTCATGCTCCCACCCGTCCCCGGTTTTCTCTTTCGCCCGCATTAATAAATTCTCCTAAACCCACCCAACAACGGGCCGGGCCACGAGGCGGTTGGCTGTTTGAATTAGAGATGATTTACAAAGGATTAACATGTGTAATCCAATGAGGAGTGGTAGAGCGGAAGGAGCGGGCGCACGTGCGAGGAGGTGGAAAATTGCGATCGCGATGGGAGTTGGGAAAGACGCGTGTGACGACGGCCCCGGTCCCGTAATTGATTTACGATGCGCTTCGTACGTTCGATTTGCGATCATGTCGCCCCGCCGGGCGCCATGGCTATCCTGAGGCCCTTTCCCCACTAGGTTTGTCCCTGATCGTGGCGTGCGTGTAGCGCACTTTATCGAAGTGTCCATTCCGTAAACCGCACGACGGCGACGACGACGACAACCACGACGACGACAGCTGAACATGTGTTCTAATTTTGCCACAAAATGTCACGGGCGAAAGTGTGTCCCGTGGTGGCCACCGAAGGGCTGTGGTTTGACGATCGGATCTGTGGGAGAGGCTTCGCTCGCACGGCTTAATTAAACCCACCGCTGCGGGTGCGTGTCCACTAAATGGCCGTAAATTATGCCTCCGGCCGAGTGTTAGTAGTTCCCCCAATTAGACGAATGCAGAATAAATGTTTTATGCAATTCAGTTCGATCGGTATCGACAGATTGCGGATTGTGGTTGAGTGTTGACCGGACGGCGTTTAATGCCGTTGCAACGATCGCAGTCTTCCCCTTAAAAGCAGGGCAGATGTCCCGAAAAGTTCACGGCTGATCGTCTTCACGTGCGACGCTCCGAGAAGGTCGCAATTAAGGGTCAGCCCGCGCAATGAGCCCAACCTTGAACGAACGAGTCCACAACAATTTCGCCAACCCACGGCCGATGGCCAGAACCAATTGACAATGGTGGCGCCACAGTTGCCGGTTGCCAGCTGACACCCGCTGCCGAGATCGAGTTCGCGTTTGGCGGCCACCGAGCTCCCTTTGGCAGGAGATCCCCACCCGTAATAGAGGCCCCCGTAATGACGATGTTAGCGTCGAAGCGATCGGTTTGTGTGGCACACGTCAATGTCAATCGGCACGAGCCATGCTGAAAAAACCCCAACCCACCGATGGCCACCGGCCCATTGTTTAGTCTTCCTTTTGCGGAGGTCGCACTGTCAAACGCCTACGCCTCAAACACACCGTCGGGCGGTCGGAGCGCGAAGAAAGGTCATAAAATGACCGCAGCAACAGCAGCAGCAGCATCGGCAACAGTAGCGCCACGGGCGATCATCCCTTTCCGCCTGATGCGCCGACCGTGGGCCAGTGATTTGGCGCGTAATTTATGTTAACGATGCCGCCTCCCGCCGGTCCGCCGACGTGCGTCACTTGCTGGGTGTGAACCGAGCCGCCCCGGGACGAGTGATAAAGATGACAATTTTATTCCGACCGAACCTCTCTGACCGGTGCGCGATGCTTAGAGACGCGCCTTCGTCGACAGCTAATAATAGCTGAACGCGAGCGTGGCTGCCGTTTTACGATAGTGGCGGTGGTAGTGGAGAGGGCGCGGGGGGACGCTTCCTCGTGGCCGGCCCACCGGGTGGTTCGGATGGGATTTCATTTGCATATTTCACACATCGTCGTCGGTGATCGGCGATCGGTTCGTTTGCCGGTCTCGGCCGGCGTTGAAGTCTTTTGAAGCCCCCGATTAGCGTGGCCCGGGTGCCGCGGATGGGTGGACAAAAATGGCCATAAAAAATTCATAAATGAGCCGGACCCGGGGCGGAACCGGACCGGGCCGGACCGATTTTGGGTCCGTTGAGTTTATTATCAATTTGTCGTCGTTGTTTGTCGGTTGTTGTCGGCAATCGATCGTCGCGGGTGGCATCGCCAGGTGTTAGGACCCGCCATTTATTGCTGGGGCCTATTATCGGGCGCTTAAAAGTATGTTAAACCCGCCCAGAAAATGAGGGCAACCAGCGGCCATTTCGCGCCACGTTCCTAGCCCTTTAGCGATCCCGACGGGGCTGGCATCGAATCGAACCCCCGACGATGATATTTTTATTTTTCCCTTCATTTATTTCGATTTCATTACGATCGGATCGGATCGCGGGTGCCGGATTCCTGGCGGTGGCCGCGCGTGGCCTTTGTTTCGACACTCCCCGGCTCTGGGGCACCACCCAGCGGGCAGCGGGCGTTGATAGAGAGATCTTTTTTAAATTGGATTTACCCCCGCTTCGGCAGCGATCGTCCATCTCCGATACGGTTCCCCCGGTAGGGTGCCCCCGGCCGGGTGCGTGTGGCGGCTGACGATTTGTTTTATGCTAGTCGCTCAAAAGGTCTCCGGACGCGGCGTAAGTCATCTGCCCAATTCACCACCTCACGGCCTCGACGGGGTCTTTCGTCCCCACCGGCAGGAGATGACCGCTACAGATATGCGCCCGGCGGCCCAGCATCCCCGTCTGGCGCTTGGCCGTTGAAAAGAAAACACTCATCCCAACCTTCGGGCCGGTTCGCCGGTTCGGGCCGGTCCGGGGCAAGGATTATGTGTTGGGTGTCAATAAAAATTTACGACTCATTCACGCATTTCGCGCGGGACCGTCCTCCGGTCCGATCGTCATCTTGAATTGAAATCGGAATTGGGGAGGCTTCGGCCAGCCGGCAGCCGCGTGTGTTGAAAAATTGTTTTGGGAAATGAAAATGTTGGTCAGCAGATATAAATCAGGGGATGCTGTGGGGCAAGCGGGGCGGCCAACCAGACGGCGGAAAGGGCACACACGAGAGTGATGAGAGAGCGGTGGCCCCACTGTGGGTCACGGCTGGACCGTAAATAGTGTCGGCGGCTGACCTCTGACTTGGGCGGAATTCGTTGCCGTCGTTCGATTGTTCGTCCGAGGATGATCGAATTTTGGCTCGCCCGTGTGTGTGTGCGGGGCTTTGTTTCGGAACACCGCGGCATGCCGGTGGAATGGGGGGTCTGCGGCCATGAGTCGTGAATTTCGGTGAACCTCGGCGGAATGCCGAAGCGATGTTGGCGTAAATATTGTTACGCAAACGCGGTGATCGCGCCTGGAGACGACGCGGGTTTTCGTGTTCCGGTAAGTACCCATCCGCGATCCTGGTGGGGATCGCTGTCAATGCAACTACAATGGGACGACCGGATTGGCACCAACCCAAACAAACGGTGCATTAATTTTGGCCGGGTCAGGGAAGCCGGTAGCGATCAATATTGAGTGACTTGATTGAATGCCGAGTGTGCACTGGCCAGTTCGTAGTCTCCCCCTCGTCCTCTCTTCTCTACCCAACCACCCGGTGCTCGATCAAACGGAGACACACACGCGCATTTCGCATTCGCCCCTCAGGACACCGCAACATAATCGATAGCGTTCGATCGATCGATCGATCGCGGACTGCCTCCGGATGCTAAGCGTGTCTAATTAGACGTCATCGAGCAGGGTACCGGGCGCCACCTCACCCCAGGATTCACCGGGCCAGCGATTGATTAAACGATTTGCCTTCCAGCGGGCCGGCCGTGAGAAATGTGCCCAGAATCGCGTCCGGTCCGGTGCGCGGTTACTGAATATTCCGCGGCTTGGGACACGAAGGCCGTATTATTCAATTTCGGCAGCCCTGCCGGCGGAGAAAACCGGGGGCTGTATCGAAGTGGCCCCCGTCACGGCGGCATGGCCGTGTCTAATGCCAACTTTCTTCTCCCGCAGCCCGCAGCGGAGAGCAATAAAACAAAACCGACCGATTGCTGGCCCGGTTCGGCGGGACATTCCGGGTCGGAAGGGGCCAGCTCCGAAGAGTTATGACGTGTGCTAAAATCGGAATGTAAACAGCTGGCCGGTTCCGGTTCGGCCGATGAAAGCGCATGCGTTAAATCGGCAACTTAACCTAGAAATTTGTCTGTTCGGGGTTTGGGGCTCCTTCGCTAGTAGCCGTTTGGCCACGCTCCGAACCGTGCCGAACGCGCCGTAGAGCGTGGAGCATTTTTTGTTTGTTATGATGTCGCGTTGAAGCGCAACATAAAGAAATAGGAAAATCTCTTTCATTACTTTGAATCGGAACGGAACGGTCAGCGAAACCTTCGGCAGCCGGTGGCCACTCGATGGCAATCCCATAAACAGCACCTCGTTTATGCCCACTTTGGGATGATCCATCTCGCGCGAGAATGCTGATGAACAGCGCCCGAGCGCCCGAGGCATCCGAGGGGTTAACGAGACACTCGCGCTCGTGAAAGGGATCCGCAGGCCACCGGCCACTTCGAAGTCGTTCACCGGTGGGTCCAATCTAAAACGTTCCGTGCTCCAGAAAATAAGCGTACCAAGCGCACGCACGCACGGGCTCAGAAACAGAACGGGACCAGAAGCAGAATGGAACCGGCTGGCACCCGGCCCGAGTCCGGGCGCGCACATAAATCCAGGTGTCAAAATTGAAATGATAAATAATTTATCAATAATAATGAATTTGTTGCACAGGGCCCGGGCCTCGGCCACTCAGCTGTGGCCGCTGTTCAGTTACGAGCGCGAGCGCAGCTTTCGCGCTACTTCCCCGCCGGCGACAGGACCGAGCATGCGGACCGTTCAGCCTTCATTACTCCGCGGAGCTCCGTTGCGTTGCTTCTTCGGCCTCACGGAGCAAAAAGGACGACGCGCACTTCGCAACCATCGCAACGACCGCATAATGTATCGTGGGGCTCGTTCGGCCCCGCAGGTTAGGCTTGTGCGTAACAGCCCAATCCCGCCGGACAATGTCGCCGTTCTGCGACGGGTACCCGGCGGACACCCCGGTTCGCGTTGTTCGCGTTTTCTATTTTATCAAATTATGTTTCTTGCCCGGGACGCGGGCCCCAGCACGGGCAGCTAAAACGGGAGCTCGGCCGACCGGGCGAAGAAGGAAAGCGCAACCGCGAACGTTGCTCTGCGCGCCCAATTGTCCGGGTGACGGTTTCATTCCGCCCGAGCGGGTGGCCACCCCCCTCCACAGCCCTCGTTTTCCAATTTGACCGAGCGGAATCGCGGAGGGACACCAAATAAGTGGGTATCGCTAAAGAGAAGCTCGTTAGAGCGCTCGCGAAACAGCATGTTCGCCGTCGCCGTGCGCGCCGATCGTTGACGAGAACGAGTTGTGGGCCACCCGGGCGAAAGGATGCCCGGGCCTGCGGAGGAGTTGAATTCAGTTGAACTAATCCACCTAATGATCGGGTGCGACATGAGGAGGTCAGCCCGCGAATGTGGATGATGATCGCAGGCGCGCGAGCTCGGGCGCGCGTTACATTATCGCCCGCCATTCATCACTTCGGAGCGCCGCAACTCAGGGAGGTGGACAAAGCGGGGGGACCAGTAGTTCGTTGAGATAATCGAAATAAATATCGGCTAACGATACCCTTCGGTACCGCGCCTTTATTTTTGGGCAATGGTAGTGTCTCCTTTTCAGCGCACCGCAAACGATGTGTTCAGATGGATTGGGCTCCTTTTTTTTCTAGCGCGCGATGGGTTCGTTTGGAGCTCCTTTATTGGGTGCCTTTTTGTGTGGTTGTCGTTCGCAAACCATCTCTAACAACCGACCGATCGGTTGCCGACTCAATTTCGCTCAACTGCTGTGGTGGCAGATTTTTTGCTCAACGCGCGTGCGCTCGCACCACGTACGATCATTGTTTGGTGGTAATGATATGCTACGATATGATTTGAGGTTGCCGATTTTGGATAATATAAAAATTAAAACAATGACAGCGAAGAGATCCCGCCCTATAGAAGAACCCAATTTAATGGGTTAAATTAAAGATGGGAATAAAAGCGATAACATTCACTTTCGATCATGTGTCAGCTTAAAATTATTCTGCATTTCTTTGATTTGATTTATACATTAACTTATTATTTGACTTTAAACATTAAAAATACGTTGAAGTCATGCTGATGAAAAGCGTAATAAAAATATTGGATTTCATTCCGAATAAAGAGCATTTGCTGTATTTGCTACTCGATTTTAATTTAAGGAAAAACCGGTCGAAGCTCATCGTTTGCTGGAAGAAGTTTTTTGTGACCATGCTCCACTGAGTGCTTGTGAGAGACGGATCCGGCAGTTGGTGACCATCTTGATGACCAGCAATCCCAGACCCAACCCAAACACAAAAAACTTGGCAGAAACACTAACTGTGTTACGAACAACAATTTGCCATCTTTTAAATGTGAAATATCCTTGTGCCACGAAGCTAGGGAAAAGGCTGTAACACAAACTGAACGAAATACAAATGAGAAGCCGTCTGCGAAAGGCTCCTTCAAAGAAAGTTCGAATCTAGACAGTGGATAACAACTTGAGTACCAAACTATAAGTTGGTGCCCAATACGACTTTACACGTTCTAATAATAATACATAAAATAAATAAAAATAAAATTATCGTTTCGACAGAAGTCAAATCGTTTCAATCAGAAGACGATACACTGTGCATGATGTATGGACCAGCAGAGTTTGGTTTACCATGAGCTACTAAAACCGGGTCGACCAGTGCAGACCGGAGAACAAATTACAGATTTAAAAAAAAAAAAGGAATGTGCCTAAAGACACAGTAAAATAATGTAACAGCATGATAACGCAATAAAAACCCTTAACTGAGAAACGTTATCGTCGCCGTATTCTCCAATCGACGAAGTTTGATTGGAAAGGAATCCACAGTTTGGCTCTGCTAATGCACAGAGAAGGGCGAAATGTGTGGCTTCAAACGGTGATTACTTCGAATAAGCATATTGTGAGTTCCTTCTGAATGTTGTGTATTCCCTTCGTCGAAAAAACAAACCCTTCAATTTAAACTCACACGCCTGGTAGTTGCAGTCGAATGCTCGCGGTTACGCTCGCGCTTTACTTTCATCGCCTTCTGCGATTCGGAGTTACGCGCAGCTGCCGCCGATTTTGCATGTTTCCGGGGCGTGTGCTTTCAACACCCAATCTAATCGGCCTCCCACCCCGCGGCGCGTGCTCGGGTGTGACCGGCGGTAGCGATTTGATGCCCTAAATCAAAAAAGTTAATATTATTATTCGCCTTTAATGTGATTTTATGAGCCCGCGCGCAGATTATGTAAAGTGAGCAGAAACCGGCTCGTGCTGAGGGCAGGTCCGTATGCTGCACGGTCGGTCCTTTATGCTTCGATGGCTGGGTAGGTGTGTTTCTGGTGCTTGTGTAGCGCACCTCGCTGACCGCGGGGGACATCACATTTGGAGATTTATTTATCTCTAGCCCTCCTAGCCCGGTGTGTGTTGTGTGTTTTATTTGCGCATACATTTTGCCTCTCACTCGCTGCGCGAGGCAGCGACACCACACCGGGGTAACACCGGGGTCAGGTTGTGGGTGCCAGCGAACCACGAACGCTGCCAACATTAACACCGCATGTGCCGCTGGGCTGGGCCTCGGACGGACAGCGGACGCCCGAGTGGAGTGCAAATAGAAATTAAGTCGAAACAAAACTCAGTCCAGGATTAATGGTCGATCAATTTTACGATCTTGTTCCTGATTTCGGTTTCACTCGAGCGCGTGTTTTGGGCTCCGGCCATTCCCGGCCATTTTGCCACGGTGAAGGTGGATGTTTCAATATTGTTTCGATGTTTTATGCTATCTCCTGCCACGGCTACCACTACCACGATGGCGTCGCGGTGTGCAGTTATGCTCCGTGCTCGCCGACGTGTGTGCCACATTAACCCGGGCATGTTGCTCAGTATGTGTGCCGTTGATGGTGATGGGTTGAAGAGTTTAAATTAATATTCATTCCAACACCTTCGGCCGGCGCCATGCGAGGCGAGTGGCGTCCATGTTTGCCTCACTCGCTCTCCACTCGCGTTTTATTAAATGTTTCCATTTAATGAACGTTCGATCGGGCCAACATTTTACCCCGCGACCACCAACCAGCCAGGCAGCCAGCGACCCGAAAGAGCCCATCCACCCGTCGCCGTCGCTACCCTGCGGTCTATTAGTTCTAATGGCCGTGGGGCTTCGCATACCCATCATTATCAAAATGCATGCATCGGAGGCTATAAGTCTGCGTCCGCGAGCTCGCGGTCCGGGTTGGGTCCGTCCGTCGATAGGGAGTGACCTCATTTCGCGCATCGTACGCCGCGCGCACCGTTTGACCACAAAGGCCACCTCCCGGGGCCGGGTGGCCGGGCCGTTTATGCTGCAGCAAAACGGCGCACTCGTTGCGCTCGCTCCGCTCGCCTCGATTTTGCGTGTGCATCTCCCAATCCTGGAGCCGCCGAGCGGCCCATGTTGCAGTTCATCTAATGACCCCCCTCCCGCTTGGTCACCCCCACCACCTCCGGGCCACCCACCCGGGAGCGAACATCGCTTTCGCTTCGCTTCAATCATGGAAAGTGGTCGCCGAGCTCGGGCCCGAGAGCCACGAGAGGAGTCAAAACCGTATCACATCCATCATTTGAATAAAATATGTGTTTCATCTCGCAGGCCGATCGGGACCGACCGAGAGGGAGGGGGAGAGGCGAAGGAATGTTGCCACAGAGACCCTTTCCATGATCGCGCCCTGGATCGGCCGACGTTGGTCGCGCGCCCTGTTTTCGCTTAAATTGCTTCCTGGTTCCAATTTCACGATCGATTTTCTTCAATTGTGTTCACCCACCAGCCCACCCCACAACGCCCGAGCTGCACGCGCCCAACGCACCAACGAGGACGGGGCGGGTGGTGCATCCTGGCAGAATGTTGGTTTTTTGCCGTGGCGATGTTGCGGCGCGCGCGATCAGCGCTCGCGTCGTCCGCAATCAGCTGCACCATCGTCCGGATCGGGTGGCATCGGGAAACTGGAGCATCGTCGAGACGGTCCGCGACTGTGTGGAACATGCAGACGAAGGAAATTCCGAGACCGAGACCATCGGTTCCGTTTCCGCCATGTGTCGCGCTACGTATGCATATGAGCGACCGACTCCGGGACGGATTTAATGCAAATGCGCACAGAGCGAACAGAGGGAGGATGCTGGGTCCCTTGGTGAAATGTACACCACCCCCTTCGTTGGGTCTATTATGGAGCCCCCTGGCCTTCCAACTCACCGCTGCTCATCGCTGCTCCTTACCGGGGTCGCTTCCACTTGATTGGTTCCTTTTTGTCTTTCACGCATCCTGCACGCGCGGTTTGCTGGCTTTCAATGGCGAGGTGGATGATTTTCGGTTTGATTACAATTGACATGCATAATTTATCTACCCCCTCCAGTGCCAGGGTCCGAGGACCCACTTTCAGCCATCGACTAGCGGTTCGGCCATCGACGGGCCGTCCCCGGGGCGTGCAGCATAAAACTTGACATCTCCGTGCGTCAAGCAAATGGATCGGAATGACATCAGCAAGATCACATTTCACCCATATTCTCGATGGACCGGGCGCGCGCGCGCGTCTAGGCGGGGACCCTAAGGGACGCTCGTTTGCGTATAGAGACGTCACAATGGCTGCAGCCTCCGAAACTGTGCCTCCGGATAGAGTGATAGATGCTAATGTTTTCATCCGGAAAGGGATGCACGTCGACATCGCGGTCGTCGTTGGCAGGCGAATTAGGTTGAGCGCGAGGCGAAGGTCTGATCCCGAGGCCCCCTTTTGGAATGCGATCGAATCGACGCAGCTTCATTCGAAGCATTATTCAAATGTTGGCCCTGAAACGCGGCCGTTGGGTGGGATTCAACGGGGGCTTTGTTTTTAATAACGAGAACTTTTAATTCGTTGTTTTATTTCTCTTTCTTATTATAAGCTCATCCTGATTTCAAGTGATGTCTGATTGCTCGACTGACATCAGGTCGTTTAAGGATCACCGAATTTAGTGGGATTTTCAACAGGGAATACACAGCACAATCGACATATTTTTGATGGTTTGGCGATTAATATGGCAAACACACAGTTGCGGATAAATGTGACAACAATTGTTGTAATCGTAATAATAATAAATTAATAAAATACGCATAAACCTACTTGATTTTGACGTATTTTTCATTGGTCCACCGTCAGGGTGAGAATGCAGACCAAAGATAATAATAATCATCATCAAATGTATTTTAGAGCAACACCCGCTTGATTTCAATTAATAAATCAGATCATCTAGGATCAATAAAGGACGTTGTATAGTTTGTGAACATGAAGCGTACCAAAATAAGAGAAATGATTGAGTTGCGGCAAGACCATTTCCTATTTCCTATCACTAAGACTATCTGGACCTGTAAGAGAATCAAGAATTTAGCTGAACATTTTTGAGTAGTCTAATGAAAAAGCTAACCGATGCTTGAATTGCTAATACCACCAACAATTTTGCATACTTTTGCCTCAAACAAGAATTATGCTGGGATTTATTTTAACTTTCTTTCGAAACTAGTTTCCTATCGATACAATATAAGTCTGTTTCAAACTGGGCAAAACTTCAACATTGAGATCCTTTTCATATTGTTTGTCTCCAAATGTCTCTTCAGGCACTCAGGAGAGAATGAAAATAGTTAAAACGTTCTCAAGAAGTCCTTAAAAATTATGAGGATTCAATTTTTCAAAACTGCACAATGATTAAAATGTCGATTGACCTAGACCTAGCGATCCAAACGAGTTGAATTGTTAACATCTATCCTCTGCAACGAAAAGCGGAAAAAATGTAGAAAGAGCAAACGGCACCTCACCGTCTGGACCCCGGCTGTGGACGGAAAAGAGAAAAACCTAGCCACATACCCAAGAAAATGCCTAATTTATGTGCCTTACCGTATTTTCTATGCCTCCCCGTTCGTTTGCTCTACGATTCGTCGGCGATTCACTTGCTTCATTCATCTGCCTTCCCATCTGCGGTAGCTCCATTCGGTAGCGTTGTCTTGCTCTGGCCGATCGTCCTCGGCGATGAGACACGATCGGCTGATACTATGCTGCCGTGTTTACCCGTCTCGTCTCGCACTTTCATCACCGCGAGGCTGCGGTTGGCTGCGGATTCGTCGTCAGCAGCAGTAGCCATATCTCTCCGCCTCCGATCCGATCGGTGCGTCGGGTTGAGTGCCGAGTGTGCCGCTTATTAATTCATCTCCCCCGGTAGCATCGCAGTCAAGGGTTAATTTAAAATTCCACAGGTGCACCTCCTCGGTCCAGCGGACGGTCAGCGCCCCCCTCGTGACCGGTCTGTGGCCGTTCGTGTGGTGCTTTATGGTGCCTCTTCGCTTCCCTATCACTGGCCTGTTCGAACGATTTTCAAAATGGTGTCCATCACGAGCCAGCCCACATACAACGAGCCGGGCGAGCACACATACCGGTCTAGGTAGGCGACGGGCCGGCTGTGGCGGTGGAATTGAATGTTAATGTGCGCCCCAGCGCGTAGAAGGTGGTCCAGCGCGCCGGAGTCGAGGCGCTACTGGTTGGTTCGTAAAATTAATGTCATTATGTTAATTCGAGGAAGCTTCTCCTATTCTTCGCCGCTCGTAGTCGCCGTTCGTAGCTGCGTCGGCACACAATTTCGAGGCTTAATGCGCTTTAAGAGGATTTCTTAACGAGCACTAACTAACACCATCAATAAATCGACGATAGTCGATTGGCGAGTTTCGATCTAACAATCAAAACATTATAATAAACCGTAAATAAAATAGTATCGCTGTTGGCAAAACAAGATCATTCTGCCGCATCAGTCGCATCAATCACACTTTCCGTGCGCGATCCGGCACGGCTGTCGGGACTCATTGAGCCCGGGGTGGGATCAATTGAGAAATGACGGCTGATGAGCATTCTGAATCGAGTGGGCATGAAATCGTTGCCACACACTCGCCGGACACGGCCGGGGGCCGTGCCTAATTCCAGGCGCTGACCCGCCTTACAGAGCGTCATAAGTGAGTCATGAATTTGAGCCGCAACATAACCCAACGCCAACATATAGCCATAGCAACACCCAATCATCATCATCATCAGCAGCAGCATCATGATGCAGGCGGGCAGCGTACGTGCTTGAGCCCGATCCGACGACGGCCAACGCCACGCAAACCGCTGGCCTTTCGCCTAGAAGCATCCTAAATCACGGTTCAATGAATATCGAGTGCCGCTTCGCCCGTTTCACCCGCGCGGTACGCGGTCGCGATCGGGATCGGATTATGTGTGGCACTCCCTCGCTCCCCAAATAGATTATTGGCGCACGCGCTGGGCCGCAGAAATTGCAACCGTGCCGTCCGTCCGCCCCAACCCCGGGAAGACGTAACACCCCGCGCCAGCCAATTGCCGTGCGGAGTGGGCAAAGTTCAATCGATTCAGCGAAATGCTCGTGCCCGGCTCCTAATCGACACGAATCGCTGCGTGACAGGAGGGAGGCCGATCAGGGAGGCGCACAAATAAAGGCGTCAGTGGGTAAACAGCACGCGCGCGCCCTCAAACAAGTCCACCCCCGCATCTTCAGACGCGTCAATCAGACGTGTTTTTTGCTGTTGACCATCCGAATCTACTTCTGTACACTTCGCGCCAGGGGCCATTGCGCAACGCGATCGTATAAAATAGTTAACGTGCAGCGCGCCGGAGCGATCCAGATGTTTATGACACTCAATAATGAGCTCACGAATGAGATCAATATTCGCCCGACGCCGATTGGTGCCAATTTCAAGGCTCGTAAAAAACGGAAACATCCACACCGGTGACGGCGGGTGGCGGTGTGACCTCCGTCGGAAGACAACCTTCGACGGAAACCCGCACGCGCACGTGCTTGTCAGCTCGCTAGACGCAACGCATCGATTTGTCTAATGAATTCGCGGCGACCGACGGGAACCCGTTCGCCTTTGGCAATGCCGCGACCGGAGGATCGGGGGGGGGCGGGGCCTCGCCACCCCCAGGCAGTGATCTCGATTTTATTGCTCCAATATTGTGGCGCACACACACACACGGGCACTGCATCATGGGCAAACCAATCGTCGCCATTACTCAACGCAACGCCCACTGGCGTGCCATAGATCGCGGATGCGGAGCAATATGCAGCCCATTATTTACACACACACACACACACGTGTGCCCCTTGGAAGGATGTCTCGCGTGCGCTGTGTTGCGATCGCGGAATAACTTAATAATTTCACCAGCGCGCGGCCGCGTAAATGGCGACGCAAAATTACGATCAATTATCTGTCACGCCACAGCCAGTGCCAGGCGACGAACTTCCGCCATTCGCGGATGATTCGCGATTTGCCGTCATTGGCATCAGCGCGCCCCGGGGAGAAGAGAAAGGACAAACCCAGCCCCCGGGTGATCTAATTTTGCCAATACTGGCTTCGGACGACTAAATTGGACGACGATTGTGCAAAACGTTCGCCTGTTCGCGCATATTGTTGGACCGATTCACCACCCATCCATCCGTCCGTCGGGGATCCGCCGATCGCGATTTTAATTGAAATGAATTGCTATTGGGCAAAAGGCAGTCGTCAAACGGGTCCGGTCGCTGTCAACGATCGGTGCGATGAAGTTGCACGAAGTAATTTGTTAATTAAATTAAAAAGCCACATACGCCACGGCGAGCGCATCCACCGATTCATCCACCGAGGCCTCGATCGTACGATCGACGATCGCTCAAACTCCCACTCGGCGCAGCGTTAGGATTGGCCGGCTCGTTTAGCAGGAGGCGGGCATTCGGACCGACGGACTCGGCGATGCTAATTATCGGCATATTTATTTCAACTTACCCCGCGATGCGATGAGTGATACTTGCCCCCGTATCGCACCGCACGACATCGCGCGATTATTGGCCGTCTTCGCCGGCCGTCCGTCCGTGATCGACCGGGGGCCGACGATCGACAGGAGCCACCCGGAGCCACTTGTCGTCGTGCCCGTCGAATGACGAATCGTCGCGCGCTACCGTCACCGTCGGGCGGGCGTCCATCAAACGTCCATGTGTGTGTGTGCTCACTGCCACCCCAACCCCCTCGGTGGGGGGCCACGACTACCCGGTGAGTGCGCGGGAGGCGTTCCGTTGCGCCGGCCACTGGAAACAGGTTGCAAGGTGCTCATCGCATACATCATCGTTTTTGCGCTAATTGATGCCTTTCGCGGTACAAGTGCGCGCGCGGCCCCAGCAAGTGCGGCCCCTTGCGTCGGCACCCGGCACCCACCCGGCCCCGGTCCCGGTCCCGGTGGGTCACTCGGTGGTCCGGTGTGACATTGAGGATGATAAAACACTTTTAAATGATGCTTGATGAGCGCTGCGCGGTGCGGTGCAGCTAACGAACCGTGCCGCTTGGGACCGCTGGGCGTCGCTTCGTTTACGTCAGTCACCCGTCCGTCCGTCCGACCGTCCTGTCGTGGTGCGTTTTTTGCGCTCTGTGCCCTTATCCACCCATCTACCGGATTCCTGCGGCCCGCCCGCCAACATCGACGGGGCTTTTTAGCGCTGTGGTAAAAGTGTTTGACGGCGTACGGGGCAGCAACAAACAAACACGTTTCATTCCGCGATGACTTATCGGTCCGCGGGTACTTCGGCCAAACATTCCACCCGGCATACATTGTTCCAGTGGAAGCCCTTCGGACGTTCGGTTCGATTTTTGGCGTGTTTTGACGCGATTTGGGCCATTTCGCGGTGAAGTGCGTACGAAAGACTGCAACATCGAAGCAAGCGACGATCCTGGCGTTGGCCCTATATTTTATTATTTCAATTTCGAATTATCACTCGTACCGATAATCTCCTAGCAAGAGGAAGTTTTTCCTTGTCCCGAACTAGTGGCCAATCGGCAGGGGCAGGATGTCAAACTGCGACGCCGCGGCACACTCAGAAGGAAGAGACCGCACAAGTGACGAAGTGAAACTCGTTTTTCCACCGCGCAGGGACCCGCGGCTCCGAAGTGCTGCAGAACTGGAGTGCCGCGCCGCGCATCGCATCTTTTCGCGCGGGACACAAACAGCACCCCGCCCCTGGACCAGTCGAATGTTGACCATGTCACGGCGTGGCTCCACGGCGCGCTCGGCGCGCACGTTATGCAATCCATCCTTTCCCTTCGGCGCAAACCCACCGCTCGGGCGGCACTGCTATTTGGGCGGCCGGCGGGGTGCTCGCTTTTGCTATTACTGCCCGGGCTGGCCCACCACCAGGCAGCTGGCTGGCTGGCTGGCTGCTTCTTCGCGGCCCCGGACCGGCGCGTTTTTATGCAACGCGTTCGCGCTGGAGGAATTAGTTCAACTCGGGGCTCGGTTTACGTGCGCGACATAAAGAGCGATAATGATGTTTATGAAAATAGATGGCCAGGCCCGGCCGACTGGGCCGGTCCAGGGTCCAGGAAATCATCACAGCCGAGTGCAACCCGAGCACAGTGGGGCGAGTGGCGAGTGCTCTTCGGCGAGTGCATCCTACGAGCGGCCCTCGGTGGTGGGTCCACGGTGCGCGCGGCCGCGGTCGGTCAATTGGAAAAACTGCGAAACGTAAATGGATATGTGTCAGTCGACCGGTCCTGCTGCGAGTTGAAGTCCCGGTGGCGGCGGTGGTGGCGAAGACGGCGGCAACGGCCGCAGGGCGGGGACAGCATCATTTTTCGCTTTTATCGGGCACGTCACGAAGTCCGGCGGCCCAGTTGTTGTTGCTCCGGTGCAAATGGAAATCGAAAGCTGACAAGTCATCACGCCGGGGTTCTTGGTCCGGCCGGCGGTGGCGCTTTTCTCCGTCCTTCGGATCCGAGTCGCTCCGGATCTGCCGGACGAGCGAGGCACATTGTTCACTCGGAATGGAGCATAAAATTGTGGTTGAAAATAAATATTTTCGACACATTTCAGTTCCCTGGGTTTCCCCGTTTTGGGCTTCACGATCGCATCGACGGCATGTTATGCTTCTTCGACACCTCGCCGCAATGTTCCCGCCGGGTTTGAGCCAAATACCTTTCCCATAATTAAAAACGCAGGGTGCAGGGTCCTGCCGAAGCCGGAGACCTTCAAGTGACAACTTTGTTAGGAATCCGGCACCCGGGTGTGTGTGTGGAGCAGCTTTCTTGCCTCCTTTACACACCCAACGCCACACACGGGCGTTGGGCACACTGGGTGTCTAATTATGCTGCGCTTGCTGAGATCGAGATCGAGAAAAGGGTGAAGGGCGCACACGGCAACACGTTACGTTATGTTGACCATAAAGCCGGGCTGGACGCTCGGAGTTCGGGATCGGTCCGCCGCGATGCGCCACCGGTTTTTGATGGACGGTGACGTGGTGTGTCTGTCACAAACAGGTGGAAGGAACCTGGAACAGAAGGAATGGAAGCTGCCTTGGCTTTGTGTGTTGCGACTACAAACTAAAAAGAAGATCTCATCGCCCTCCGAGCTACGCCTAAAACTCGGAGATTACCATCATAACAGTACCTTGGCACGAGGCCGAAGTGTAACACATGGGATGAAAAGTCCCGGGCCTAACCCATAAATAGCCGTAGTCTTATTGCATTCATTAATACTAACAGTTAGAACTAACCTTCAAAAGAAAGTTGTTAAAATTTCAGGATATTCTACTCATAAGTTAAGGAGTTGTTGTGCCAAGAGTGATGCTACTTTTATTATTTTCAAAACAATGGATCAAAATCAATTTATTGTTTTGATTTTACAATGCTTCTTGATGGGAAAAAACACCATTCAAGCGAAGCAATGGTTTGGAAAGTGTTATAAGGACTCCGCTTCATCAGAAAACATAACAAAAAATCCACAAAATCATTTTGAATGATCGAAAAGTGAAGTTGCGTCAGTTAGCTGACATTGCAAAAATAACAGTAGAACATGTCGGTTTTATCAGGTTGGGGAAAAAGAAATCGACGTTTTTTGCGTGAACTTCAAAACTTTGTTTAAGGTGTTCCGATGGTCCGATTTACGTCAAATATGCACCATTTTGTTGGAATATTTGTTGCCTTTTTAAAATTATCTTCATAATGCCTCTCTTGTGGAAGGCTTCCTCGTTATTGGCGAAAAACGCTAACAATCTCTTTTCACAATCCGTTCTTGATCTCACTTTTTCATCACTCAGGAAATTTTGTAATGCGCGGAAAAGGTGTCAACCGCTTAGTGCAAGGTCCGGACTATACTGTGGATGCATTAAAACATCCCAAACAAACTCCCGGACTTTCTAGCGAGTCCCTAAAGACGTACGTAACATTTCGTTGTCCTGGTGGAAAACAACATCTCTTCCGTTGGCCGATTCTGATCGTTTATGGTCAATTGCCAGCTTCAAACAGTGCAGTTGTTGAGAGTAGGGATCTGAATTTAGTGTTTGGCCACACGACAGCAACTCATAATAAACGATTCCTTTCAAGTCCCACCATATACCCAGTAGAACCTTCCTAGCCGTTATTCCTGGTTTGACCACCGGTTTAGATGCTTCAGCACGCTTAGACCACGACCGATTTCCCACAATATTGTCGTAAGTGACCCATTTCTCATCCCCAGTACCCATCCGTTTAAGAAATGAGTCTATTTCATTCCGTTTGGCCAAAACTTCGCAGATGGCCATTCGATCCATCATTTTTTTCGTGGTCAATTGATGTGACACCCAAACATCGAGCTTCTTCGTGAATCCAGCTTCGCGCAAATGACTTAAAACTGTTTGATGGCTAATCTTTAGCTCCTGACCGATGCTCTGATTACTAAAATGTTGATGTACTTTGGTTATTTCTGTGATTTTATCGACATTTTCGATGGCGGGTCTGCCTGTGCGAGGTGCATCTTTAACATAAAAAATAACCGAATCGGGTCAACAATAACTGAATCGGGTCAAAATTACACATTACTAGCTTTCAGAATATTGGTACCATAATCACCATGCACAATTTCAGCGGCCTAGCTTGAATTTTCGGCTTTTTCAAAGAAAAACTGTAAAATGTACCGAATTTTCTCTTAGTTGACCTCCATTGTTAACACCCTGTAACTTACAAATGAATGGAACAAACAATAAACAATGAAAGCATTTTTTCAAGTGTAAAGTATCAGCTTTAAAACGAGCCTAAACTTGAAACTGTACGATCGATACTTCGCGAGATATCGATCACAAAAGACATCTGTCGTGAAAAACGTCGATTACTTTTTCCCCAACCTGATATATTGCATGAAGATTTGACTATCAGAAAGCTGTGTTCAAAGTGGCTGCCGCGTTTGCTCACTGTTGACCAGAAACAAGAACTTGTTGTTGATTCTGAGCAGTGTTTGGCCACCTTTAAGTTTGAGGTTTTGCTTCGATACATGACAATGGATCAAAAATGGATCCATCAGTTCACTTCGGAATCCAAAACGATCCTCATCTGAGTGTGGAGAGCAACTTTTGAACCTCGTCCAAAGCGCCCGAACGGTAATGGCATCGGGATTTTGGGATGTGCGTAGTTTAATCAACTTGATCTTGAGAAGGAAAAGCGAAAAAATACCATTAACAGAGAATATTTTACAGCGTTATTGGAGTGTTTGAAGGCTAAGATTGCAAAGAAAATGCAACGCACCGTGTCCCAGGCTACATCTGCTCCCAACGACTACTGGGCATTCGCAGACCTCAAAAAAGTGCTCCCCTGTAAGAAATTTCGTTCGAATGAAGAGGTGATGGCTAAAACTGAGACCCATTTCCAGGCAAAAGATAAATCGTTCTATAAAAGGGGCATTGAAGTGTTAGCTGGAATGATTGTGTGGCTCTTGATGGAGAATACGTTGATGAATAAATCCAACTTTGACCGAAAAATCCTCGCTTAGGCCCTGGAATTTTTAGCCCTTGTGTTACAGTTTACCACCAGCCACGACGTCCACAACATAAACCCACCTGAACGGCCGACAGGAAGCATAAACACGCGATCGTAAAACACCACAACGGTCAGCCTAATCCACAGCACCAACTGGGGTGTGTGGGTTGCCGTTGTCGAAAGGGCGAACGGCACACGGGCGGACCATAATTACGATTTCATTGAACTCGCTTGCTGGCACTCGCGTGGCCCAGTGTCGTCCCTTTTTCGGCCCGTCGTTAGTTAATCATGAACATAATTAGACAATTCACACAATTCGAGGTGTTCATCACCCGGTTCGGTTCTGTGCAGCGTAAATGATACAACGCCCGAGGGCGTTAGCTGTCAATGGCCGGTAAACGCCATTGCGGGTGTTGAAAGAAGGTCTTATGCTGCCCCCATGCTGCCTCCGTACTGCCGACGAGGCTAGGTCTCAATCAACGAGCCTTAGCTCCCTTATTTTGAACCCAACTGTGAAGACCTTCGCGAGAGGTGTCGCCGGCCCAAGGCCGCCCCAATGGCGAACCCCGTTTCATCGATGAGGGCAACATTAATTAGTCCCACTTTTAAACGGATGCGGGACCGTCGAAATTCGATCCATTTTCTCACCTGCCCTGGCCTGGTGCTTGCGGTGACAAACTCCCGGGACGAGGCGTCAGGGAAACGTCATCGGGAAAACCGGAGTGTCCCGGTACCGGGGTGTGAACGTTCGCCCGGCGTGTCCATTACAGTTTGTTTCGCTTCAACACTTATGATAAACCACAATGCTGTGGAACCGAAAGGAAGACGGCGACGACGACGACGACGACAATGACGACGACGTCTTAACATGGGCGAAAAACATGGCTCAAACATATTTTCGGGCTCGCAGGCTCCGTGGCGAAGGAGCGCGCTGTTCGGCCGCAAAACAAACAAACCAACCAAAGCGACACGAAATGAGTGCGCCAACGCGCCACGCCACGCTGTCGAAGCGGTGGACCGTGAACTGGAAAGGCGAGAAATCACATAAATATGAGAAATTATTGATGATGTTTTCCCCCCGCTTGCGCTCGCCGTCAGCCCCCGAAGCCGGCTTCGGCGCAGGACCCGATGCAAATGCGCGAGAAAAGAACTGTTTTCACGGCGTGAAGGGCCTTGCGTGCGGTTTCACGCCATTACGGCACACGGGACCGACGGGCGCAGATACATTACCAAAAAATCGTAATTATCCGTAATCAATAATAACAGCTGTCGGTCAGCCGGGCCGGAACGTACAGGGACCCCCCCTCAAATGGATGGAAAGGATTCACCCGAGTGTTCGGAGATTTTTTGCCTTCCCTTTCCATCACCAGTTGGCTCTCGCTCTCTCTGCGCCGTGAGCCGGCGAAGATGTTCGGAGAAGGTGTCGGCACCGGGTGTCACCGGTTGCGGTTTCGGTAAGTTTATCCTCGGGCCTCCGAGACCGGGAAGGAAGGCACAAAAAAGCATGCACCATCGCATGGTAATCGCTGCCGAAATCCAAGCACGCAAACGGACCGCAGGATCGCATAATTGGCCCACCGGGGTCATTCCGCGATGCCCTCGGCAAAACTCCAATATTCCGGACGAGAACCTATCATCCCGTGCTGTCACTCTCTCTGTCTCCAAAACCCCCACAAGTGGCCTTCCCACGATCGATTAAAAGCACACCGAAAGAAGCAACACAAACAAAACCTAACACATACAACGTACTGTAAACATGTAGAGCATTCGATGAATTCTCGGACTTTAATCTCTTAATCCGCGGAACAAGTTTCCGTGCTGCTAAAGGTACGCAGGCAACCGGCGATTTAAGCTAGAGCAAAGCGCCTAGCCTATTGCTTCACCCGGCCGCCGCCCGGAGCGGACCCCGCGGTCCGACCGGCCGGTCCAAACGGAATTATAGAAGCGACGTCTTGCGACGTCTTTGCGTGTTCGAAGCAGCAGCTGGCCGATGGTGTAATTCGTCGTCGGAAAGCCGCGGAGACAGTTTGAAGTTGTCACAAGTCTGCCCGGGCCGGCTGGCTACGAAGCACCGACCGAAGACCCGGGCCACATTCCTGGCCGCCGCAGGGGCCTGTAATCGTTAATAATCGGTCGTCCCCCCCGCCGAAGGGTTGTTCTAGATTTTTTTGGAACTCTAGCAGTCGGGGCCTTGTTTCACCGCCCCGGCGGCGGGTGAGTGATTTGAGACGCGAAGCGACGAACCCCGGTTTATTGATGCTTCCCGACCGACCGGAGCGTCTCCAGAGCAAACAATGGCCAACCGTTGTTTGGTGTTCGCCTGGCGGCCTTCGCAACCGACCCGGCCCGTCTAGCGATGATAGATGGCCCCCGGTGCGGCCAGTGTCACGGAATCCTGCTCACTCAAACCTGTCCCCGCCGCGCGTTCGTGAAAAATGATCCTCACGCCGCGGCGCGTTTTCTGTTCGCTTTTTTCTCGGTCGGTCACCTAATGTGGTTTTCTGTTCGAACCACTTTAATCGATGTAGGAGTTAGATTACCGGACCGCTGGCCGCAGCGAGAGAGAGAACTGAAATCAAAATGGTGGCTGGCACAAAAACAATTGGCGAAGGTCGTGAAGCGCGCTCGCGCCCGATTTGATCTCCTTTCCGACGGGCGTTAGAGACGGGCGTAGCGACCGGCATTCGTCCGGCCAACGCCTTTCCTTTTGCCTTTCGCTTTTTGGCACGGCTTTGGCGCGGGCCGCGAAGGTCGCACTGGGCGCACCCGATAAGTGGCGAGAAGAAAGTTGCAGAAACATTGGCCACCGGTCGGCCGCGAACGGAAGGAAGTCGGTGAATGTGTCACTGAATGTTGCTGCTGCCATTTGCCAGCTAATTATGATGTGTGTCTGTCTTTGGTAGTGGTTCATTGAAAACCCATCCGGTCATGGGGCTCCGGAAGCCCATCATCATTCGGCTTCGGTGACGGTAATGAAATAAATCTAAATCTCGAAGCTCGAACGACCCGGACGGGCCGGACGATCGCCGGACGAGTTACAGCTCTTTAGCCAGCGTGACACACAGTGTGAGACCGGAGCGGGACGCAACAAAAAAAATAGAAGTGCACACGGTTCTGGCCGGGCGTAGTTTATGAACCGCGATTATTACTGCCATCGCCGGCGGGCCTAGCGCAGCGCAGCGCGGGTTTTTCGCAATTTATGCTTCGCGCTCACCGTATCGCGCCTGCCCCTGCTTCTAACGACCGTTTTCCTGCCATCGTCACCCATCGGTGGTCGGTGGTGCGCCATCGTTCGTTAGGCAACATCCTTCCCTTATCCGAGCGCGGCCCGAGGGCGCGGTGTGCGAAACGAAGCTCACCGATAAAAGAAATGGACGCGCGGTTTTCTCGTCGCACCAGCAAATCCTGGACCCCCGCTAGAAGTCAGTCACACGCTCCGAAGGGCTCGCGACGAGCCAGGGACCCCCTCACAGAGCGAGAGGCGAGGGAGAGGGAGAGGGAAACGGTGCCAAATGAAACTAAAAACCAGAGCAAACGCCGCGAGGCAGCAAAAATTTATGCGTACAGTTTGATGACCGCTCATTTCCGGGCCACGATGGCCAACACCATCAGCGAGCGAGGGGTTGCGGGGTGGCCCCCGGTGGTACAATTTCCTGCTGAGAGGACGACACACCGGCGCGACACATTCCCGCGACCCGTCACAGTCACCGTGTTTAATTTTATGTGACTTTATTAATTGTGACCACGGCACGGCCGGTCAAGTCCGGTCCGCTCGCCTTGATTCGGTATCTGGCATGTCCCGCGGGGTCCGGTGCGATTTGGCGATCGCTCGATCGATAAGCGGTGCGATCGTGGCGTGCCGTGGGGATCCCCTGCGGAAAATGTGTCAAATTTCGTTCATTTGATTAGTGGCCACAGTTTGCCCAGTCGGTGAAGTCGTAACCCGGTTCGGTCGCTTCCCTCGGTGACCGCTTTTCGCGGAGACAGAATTTTGTGGTCACCATCGAGGCCACAAACGTGTAGCTCGCTCCAGGAACTTCGCCAATCCTCCATTGCATCGCCGCTCGCGGACGATGCAATAACACCGTGGAAATGACCATTTGCCTCGTAAGCGCTCCATTCATCATCTCCTCGGCGGCTGCAACGGCGACGGAACTATGCGCTCTCTCGCTCTCTCTCGCACACGCGCCGGATACGGACCCGGGACTGAGTGCAACTCGCGAGCAAGCGACGAACCTCCGCGAAGCTCGGCTGGAAAAACTCACTGGTGGACCGGACGCCGGAGAGCGATAGCCAGGTAGCAATCAATTACACAATGACACGCACACACACACACACACACACGAGGGCGCGCACACAGCCGAGGTACCGAGTTTTCCGCGCGCGCTAGTGCCCCGGAAACGCGGTCCGCGCGGCAGATGATCGGAGATCGCGCTGGATCGACGGTGGACCAACCGCAGACCCAGCACCGGGAACCGGGCATCCGCTTGGCTCACGGTGGGTTGAAGAACGACCTCATCGCTCTGTGTGTGTGTGTGTGTGTACGCCAAGGGGGACACCACAATAAATAATGAAATAGAAAGTTTTCGCTTCCGAAGCCAATTAAAATTAC
The DNA here is from genome assembly GCF_943734635.1 of Anopheles cruzii. Classification (NCBI taxonomy): domain Eukaryota; kingdom Metazoa; phylum Arthropoda; class Insecta; order Diptera; family Culicidae; genus Anopheles; species Anopheles cruzii. The sequence goes on from NC_069145.1 coordinate 85,034,222, forward strand.
GATTTGTTTGTACCCAGGCCGCTTGGGGTGCACCATGGCGGGGGGGGCAAACGAAGGCGTCTCGATCGGCCGATCGGCACGTCGAACCGGTTCGGCCGGTGATCTGGTTTGGTTGCACTTTCCGCTGGCTTCGAAGCGAACGAGAAAAACCTAAGCCCAACCGATCGATGCGCCGAGTGACTTCTTCGAGCACCCTTCCCCTGACCAATTCTAATTAAAACATAAGAAGAAGAAGCGCGACAGAAGCAAGGGGGCAACGGGGACTGATCGAGGGAGAAATTCATTCATTAATCACCACCACGACAACGACGACGGCGGTGCAGTCGGGTGATGATGTAGCCCAGAAAGGCACCGGTGACCGAGTCCTGGCTGCCGCGATTACGCGATCGTCCGTGTGGTGTGTGCGTGTTCGGATGCCATTTATGCTACCGGCGGCAGCGGCGGATCTCTGATTGACGCCAAAGATCGGCCAACGACTTAGTTGAACGGCAAAAGCGGTTCCGTCGTGCGGCGTTTGAATAATTATTACGGAATCACCGCAGAAGCCGTTTGAGCGGGTTCATGTTTTTATGTTAACTCTCGAAAGACGCAACCGATGCGTAAGATGCGTGCCAACCTCGCTGCACCTCTGAGGTGCATCCGTTCGCCGACCACGACCAGGATGATGATGATGGTGCTGAGAAAACCCACGGTGTGGGAATTACGCTCCCCGCCGCTGGGGCCTCCGAAGGCCGACCACTAAGGATGTAATAATTTCCGACACCAAACGGGAACACATTTCAATTTAATTCTTTATTAATTAGTTTCGTCACCACCGCCGGGTGGGCCGTAAAGTGTTGCTGCTCCTGCAGGTCATAGATTATCCGACCCTTTTCCTAGATTGTCATCGGTAGCGGTAATAGAAGAAGGAAACAAATGGGCAAACTTGGGACCCCCACGTTCCCATAGTGCACCGTCTGCAGCACTCTCGCTCTGCGTGTCCATCAAAGCCATCGTAGATAAACCCACGGTCCCCGTGGCTTGGGCCGGAGGATTATGCTCGGATCGGATGGGCGGCGGCGGTGGGCGAGAACCTGAGCATCGCCAGAGCCCGGCCGATCGGTAGCTCTGCTCGGGGGCAGCTAATAATCAGCTAATTTTTTTCTCCATTCGGTTCCCTTCCGTTCGGTGTCCGGTTTCGGTACGGCCGGGTGTGGGCACGGTAATCGCGCTCGGCGATCACTCGGCCGACGGACGGCTGCGTAACGTATGGGTTCAGATTCCGAACCGATCGCGCCCATTTCCGTTCCCCCGTCCCAACGTGTGACATGTGATGTTTGCGTAGCGATAAGTCCACACACGACACACGACAGCGTCGCGACGCGCGAGTGGGCTTCTGCGGCGGGTATCTAGCCCCCGTCGTTGCTACCGACCGCACCGGGCAGCACCTTCCGAGGCCATACTCTATCGCTGGAGAAGATTTTATTTGTGGCCTCCCCTGGCGCTTCTTTAGTTATGCTTCCTTCCAGCAGACGACGGGGAGAAGATCTCCATCTTCGAAAGCTTCCGTTTGTCGAAATCACTCCGCTTCGCTCCTGTCCGGGAGCGCCCGCCATTGAACGGATCGTGTGACGCGCGCTTGGCGCAGTGAAAACAGGAAACGGACTGTCAGTTGTCGCCGACCGGAACCGAGCTGTCAAACACGAGATCGAGCTCGATCTCGCCGGTTTGATAGTGGCTCGATCGAGGACTGCGACAGCGCGTTCTTACGGACCCGCGCACCCGTTTTGCAATCGTGCGGCGCGGCTCAATTAAGACATATCACGGTTTTAATTGATCGACAGGCGGCTGATTGATGTTGGGACAGCGCACAAGCAGTTGACAGGGTTTGCCGGGCCCGCCGTAGATCATAGTACCTTGGCTTCGCAGAATAGGGGTATCACGGCCAGTGCGAGGTCTTCGGCCCTTTGGGCCCGTGGTCTTTCAGCGGAAACCCTGCGTATTGTTGCTCAGTGTTTCTGGCGCAACAATTGTACGATTGGGCGCAAAAAGCGCAGGCAAAAGAATAGTAAAATATGAAGAATCAATTTAATGGGCACCGGCCACGGAATCAACAGAATTATGTTGTCAGGTTAATTGGTGACAGGCTGAGAACGGTCCTTGATGTGAACCTCCGGGGGCAATATGGCCACTCACTTTCGATCATTTAAATTGGATCATTTTACACCTTTTTTCAGCGAGGTCAGCTTTTTATTATTCTCGAGAAGAATATTCGTCACTTCGGCTCATTCCGCTACAGTTCTGGTTGCGTTTCGTGGGTCGTACAGAAAGACGGCCCCAAAGTGACCCGACCCGCGCTACGGCCAAAGTCCTGTTCTCCTACACAAAACGCAACCCACGGCGCAGGGAGACAGCGCAGAAGGCAAGAGGAAGGAAGAAAGGATCCTTCAACGACCGGTCGGTCGGTCGGCTCCGTTTTACGTAACGCCGGTTGCCCCGGACAAGTTTTGGTCCAGTTTTTTTTTCGGTGGAGGTTCGTTGTTTCACTCGCGCAGAAGTCACCGGCGCGCGGTTTTTGGTCAAGCCAAGCGGCCCGGACATGCCCGGACATCAGCGCGCAAGGTGTCAGGCGCGAGTGTCGAGCGTGGCGGAACCTTTCACTTTTTGACCCACAAATCGAGCCGCGGCGCAATCGAAACAAGAGCGCAAAAAACCATTCGCGATCCTTACCCTCGGCTTCGGTGGCCCCGCGTCCTTCCGCCGCGCAGTGCGCGCGCTGTCGAATCTCGCTGGAATCGAAATGAAAAAGTGCCGTTGACGGAAGTGCCGACATCCCGGGGGTCTGCGACCGCGGTCGCAGTCACAACACAACACGGGCGACCGTTAGCGGTCGCCCGACTTCCGCTTCGAATGAATCTTCCAGTTCTCTCGTTCCGTTCCGTTTCGTTCGCCGTTAATGGCGGCCGCCACCAAACCCTTGGCTCCATATCGAAAGTGATCATCTTCTGTGTTTACGATCTCTCTCCCGCCCCGGGGCCACCCCGATCAGGGGGCCCCGAACGATTATTAGCCCCGTAAATTAACATCATTAGGCCCGGGATTCTCACATTTCCTACCATCCCCACCGGGCACCAGCCGGCCGGCCCAGGGCCCCGGGAGCGCCCCGTGCGAACGGTATTGGTCATCGATCGGTTTCGTGGGTCTAATATTTATGAACGGTAATGGCTGCTAAATAGCTGGCGATAAATTATGTCCACGTTTCGGGCGATCCCCAACCGGTCGAGCACGGGGATCGGATTGATCGGCGGGGCTGGGAAACGCGCGTTGCCGGACGCGCTTTGGAAAAGTTTCCCGCTGGCGAATTTCCCTTTTTCCCGCAAGAATCGTCCGGCCGGCCGGCCGGAGGGGCGCGTAAAACAAAACACGATGACAGTGAAGTTAGCTCCACTTCTGGTGCCGTTTTCGGTTGAATGGGTTTCGGTTCGTTTCTTTTCGATTTCGTCGGTTTCACTTTTTATGTGATCGTTTCTTTTTCTTTCTGTGCCCTCCGGGGCCACGCCGTGCGATTCTGTGTGACCCGACTGAAGACGAGCGAGGCGAGACGAGGCGAGGCGGTTGGTTATGGTTCTGTTTTGTTTTGTTGTTATGAATGGGAGCTTTGTTTTCACCGCTTTCGTGTGTGTGTTTGGTTTCGCCCTCTTTTCTTTTGCTTTCTGTCAATCGGATCCGATCGGATTGAGGAGGAAGAGTGAGCCCCCCTCGATCGAGGCCAATCAGCACCAATACAGCATAATGGCGAGCCGCCCGCGAAAGGTTGACGATCGGGTGTCTATCGGGTGTGTGTGACAACAGATGTCTGCCGATGATCGGCGATCGCCTCCGTGGGCCCGCTTAATGTGGTCGCATTGTGCGATGGCGATGCAGCCTCCAGCCCCCGGGGGCCCGGGCTGTGCCGATCGTTTCGTTATGTTTTGATTTTATTGCCAAATTTTAAAACCGAAATTAGAGGACGTCGTCGTCGTGGTGGGCCGCTGGGGGCGTATAATGATGACGATCGTACGGCGAGAATGGAAGACGAATTTCCAGTTTTATTGGCTCACGGTCACCGGGCGAAGCGATTGTTTGATGGTGACACACATTATAGAGGACCTCCGGCGAGTTGCTCCAATACCTGAGGAGTAATGGCTGGTTGCCAAGCATCGACTTCGGAGTTCGTTAGAAAATGTCATCCCTCAAAAGTGTTCCAAAGACTTATGTCAGCAAAGACCGGTGCATAAACTTTCGCGCAACATCCACGTAAAGCGACAGCATCACACTCGTTCTCTCTCTCTTTCTATCGCACCCGGTGAGGTCGGTGTTCCTACTCGACACCGTGGCTCCCGAAGCCATGGTTTTTTTGTTTTGCTGCTCGCTTGATCCGATTAACTTATGCATCAGATAAGTGCGCCGCCGTGCCAAGTACGGACATCGTGCCTGTCTCCTTAAAGCATACATTAGAGCCTTTCTCCGCTCCGCTGCGCCACAGACCGCACGCACCTACTGAGAGGATTTCTTACGGGCCCCCGAGGGCTCGAAGAAGGAACCTTTTCGCGTGCCCCCCGCCAACACAAAAAACCCGTTTCTTGCGCTCGGCCGACGAAAGGCCAACGGGAGCGCGCAAAGCCGTTATCAAATTACTCCAGTTTTCACTTTTGCGTCCATCGGCATCGTCGGCAGTATGCGGTATGATAGATGCTATCTTTGTTTTCATAAATAAATCGCTTCCCGCGTGGCGTGCGGCATGCGCCACAGGTCCTGGCAGCAGCAGCCCGTCCCTTCATGATGTTGATGGCCAAAAAACTGTTTGATTTTCGCTTAGCGATCCTTCGCTGTTCAATATTTATGCACTAACCCCGGGATCCTTTGGCAAAGCGGATCGAAGCTCCTAAGGATCGCGCACATGATATAATCCATCGCGCCGAGGGCGCCGAGCCCCCGGAGCTAATGAGCCCGCTGAGCCGGCGGTTTGTCTCCGGTTTTTTTCCATCACCATTCGTCGGTGCGGGTCGAAAGAGAAATTGATTTCTCCGCGCAACATCCATAAATCATAACGCGCTGACCAGAAACGGATGGGTTGCGGCGTAGGGCCCGTCATCGCGCCGTGCCGTGTGTGTCATCGCGAACGCGAATTGGACAGGCCGGACGGGAAGCCAGCCGGCAACACAACAAGCGAGCAACATTTGGAGAGGCACGAATTGGAGAATTGTGGAACACACCTGAACGGGAAACGGAACGCGGGGCGGAACCGTACCGGATGATTTTGCGAGCCGGATGATGGCCACCCGGGGGGGGGTTGGGAACGTAATAATAGCGTATCGCTGTCCCGTGGCCGATCGATCCGCCCGGCGACCCACCACACAGCTGTCCGCAAACAACCTGCTAATTGACATCTTATTCAATTTCTGTGACCGCGCGCGCGGACACGAAAATTGAAACAAAACCCTAGAGGGGGAATGAAGCGACCGATGGGGTCTTAAATGTCGGGCCCGGAAAGGTGCTTCGTCGAATGGCGTTGACAGCGCAATGGCCACAACCGTTTGCGCAAAGGTTGAGCTCTTCCGCCGATAACGATCGTACATCGTGGGCAGACATTCGTTGCAGCTTCGCCCAGTAAGTTTGATTGAATTTTACCAACTTCACTAGACAAAGTATGTAAAGAATTCACCGAAAGTTTAATCGATGAAAGCTCATTACGGCCGATACAGTATCTGATTGCGGTTGTCGAATAATAAAGTCATAACGAACAGCCATAAAACACCCGACAAGCACCGGTGTGCACCGGCGATAACGGCGCGATAACAAACTATAGACTCGGCCGCCCGAGTAAGCGACGAACCCGCGCGCGCGCGCGCCAGAAATGTGCCATTCGTGCGCCCGCGGGCAACGAACGCCGCCTATCGGCTTCGGCCAGACGCCCGACGATAAAAAAGGCTGACGATAAACTTATCATTTTGCGATATCACCCAATAACGGCAGCGGCAGGTAAAATCGGTAACTGCTGAACGTACCGATCGGTACGACAAGCCCGTTACTTTTGCCCGGGCCCGAAAATGACCCGAAATGGTTGTGAGGGGGCCCATTCTCTGGACACTCTCTGTGAAAGCGAGGTCCGTCTTCGTCGTCGTCGTCATTGGGGCAGTTCTGGGAATCATTTTTAATTAAGTCCCACCCCACCGCGGTCTTATCACACGGCCGACCATCAGTCACCGGGCCCGGAGTCCTTCGGTCGGCGGTCTTATCGACCGCCGGTGATTGTTGCTGTTTCGGGCGTCGTTTTCTGCGTTCACAGCACACAGCAATTGGCGTACGCAGTGAGGGAACGTGAGAAAATCATCGAGGCCCAGCCCAGGGCCTGTGGGTCGGTGGGTCGCAATAAAGAGTAAACATAAACCGCCCCCCGAGCAGAAAGCATCGCACATCAATCGGCACACGCATGGCGCAGAATAAATGACCATGATAAAGGATTAATTTTTTAAAATTAGCTCTCCCGCTGAATGGCCGAGTGCTGGGTCCTACATTAAACGCCAACATAATGGTTGTTGCCATTAATAATTGATAAAACAGTAATACCGAACCGAACCGATGGTTTGGGTACTAATCCACAGTTTATGATTCTATTTTTGACGTCGGGTTTTGCTCCCTTTTTGGGCTCCGAAATCTATTCGCCTGAAAGTATGAAAAATTGAATGGGCAAATCGATTGGCGGTACTTTATGTGCCCCTTTCAGGGGGCCCTAATTGGGGCTAAAATATGCTGCGGCTGCTTGGTCCGCGCCAGGATAGAACACCCCGCCGAAAACCCAAGTACGGCCTGGGGTTAATGGAAAAAGTTCAGTGAAAAGTGATAACAGTGAATGCGCGATCACATCGTCGATGATCGACATTATGTGTGAGCCGGCGAGTGGCCACACGGTTTCACGGATGTTGCCTTCCCGCTAGCCTTAATGGACCGGGGAACCGGGGCAGCCACCGAGGGTGGATGAGAACTTTAATCCGTATTCCGCAAAGCTGGTAATTTGTGCCTTATTACTCACTGGCGGCGGCCGCGGCGGCGGTGGACCGATAAGCGCACACCGATTTACGGCAGACGTCCTTGGAGTGTGTGTGTGGCGAAAGCTTACCCAAAACTGCCATTTCAAAGACGCGATCGGCACGCTAATTGAGGGAAAATTGAAGCGAAAGTATCACTTACAGTAAGGTGGCAATCGAAGCAAAAGGCCATAAAACATAAGTTCAGCCACTTCACGAGGGTCCGCGGTTTTCGGTGGTTTCGGCCGGGCAGGTCGCACCGGCTACTCCACTTAATCGCCGATCGCCAACACTAATGCTCGGTCGTAAGGTGGAATTTATGGTCCGCGCATAAACGCGCCGCTATCGCCATAATTCCACGCGCGCGCCGTGCGCCACTTTGCCACCGCGGTCGGTATCTTCCCCGAAGCATCTGCCGCGGGGCGGGGAGTGCTCGTTCCTCAAACCGCCTCTGCCACTCGACAACGACCAGGACGACAAAATAGACTCCCCGCTCGATTGGGTGCGCATAGTTTCGCGTGCGCGCTGCGACGATGCGGCCACAGTAAACGGGAGCAACAGGGCTACCACATTTTTTGCATTCAAATCGCATGGCAGCGCTCCTCACAATGTGTCCACCCGGGTCCGTTTCCGGGGCACGTGGATACGCTCCACCCAGCAGCAGCAGAAGATCGCTGCAGATCGGAGCAGATCGGGGCAGATTCGATTGAATGTATTCAATTTTAATTAGCGTTCGATTCCGGGCCTGGTCCCGCGATTCGATGATCGTGCCTAGGAATGCTGCCGATGCTGGCCACACTCCTACGGAGGGCGAAAGAGAAAGATAGAGAGCGAGAGAGATGGCTGCAGCATTCAAGATGCATCGCGAGCCGATGGCGATTTTAATCGGTTCTGCAGGAAGAAAGTGCGCTGCCGCGCGAACATGCTGCCAAACGTGCTGTCGCCCTCCCCGAAACAGCCTCCCGCAACGGCCACCCTCCTCTAGAGGGGAGTCAAGTATGTTTTATTTATTTTATGTTTGTCGTTCCGGGCGCTCCGGGGCCGAGCTGAGCATAGATTTCTAATTTAATTACAATTATAAATCGAGAAATCTCTCACACAACCGGGTGTCGCGGCTGCAGGATGATCAGATTTCCCTCATTCCGGATGATGGCACCTCCCGTCCTGGTTGCGGGTGGTGAATATTTATTAATTTCGATTTTGTAAAATATATTTCGTAACCGACGCCGTTGTCGTCAGAGTCAGCGTCACCGTCGTCGTCGACGAGAGGCTGCCGCCGGGGGCCGTCCTTTCTCGCGCGGGACCCAACATGTACACGCCGGGAGGAATTAAATTACAGATAAATGAACCACTTTCACGGATCGTGTCGTGCGTTTGGCCCGTTCCCCGCGCTCCGTCTCCCGCGAGGAGGGCCGCTTCTTAGAAAGAGGAACATTTTGTAACCCTCAGCGACGTCGCGGAGCGAACTGTTTAGCCGATGGTCCGCGCGACCGAGGCGCAGTTCACAAATAATGTATCGCCCGGTTTTCGCCCTGGTCCGGGTCCCTCTTGGCGCGGGGCCCGCGCTTAACTTAGGGCGAGCATGTAAACTGATCCCACGTTGCCCGCCGCACCGCACAGGCCAGCCTCCGGTCAGCGGACGACCGGCGATGGCACGACAGCGCGCGCCCGCCCGTCCGCTCTCTCTCTGGTGACGATGTCGCCTACGAAGGAAATAGATTTTTGATGTTATTGGCGAGCGATTAAACTAGTCAGCCAAGGCCGGGGCCGGGGCCAGGGGCGGCGTGGCGGCTCGCGTGTCGCGCATGGGTGGGATTGTTTGATGGGAACAGGACAAGGCGATCCGGGCTACATTGTGGTCGCGCCATCCGCGGGCACGCTCCGCTCACCGGGGACACTGTTGATGATACGGTGGGGCATAAAATTTGTCAACGGTGTTAATGGCGGTCCTGATTTCCGACGGCCCACGGTGTGAAACACGGCGGTTAGAGCGCATTCTTTGAACGTATTCGGAACCGGCCATTACCGTTCCGTTTTTTATGCGAACGAAAGTAAACTAACACGAAGAACGGCAAATTTGTTCGAACACCTACAAATGTAACAAGCGAACATACCGATCACGAGTTGGATTTATTGTAACATGGGAATCAATGGAATTGGGAGATTATAAAGAAAATCGATAAATGGAATGGAACGCAACACGCCCAGGTGAAACAATTCGTTCGCCTCTAGTCTAGTGTCGGGTCAAGGACAATATCGCGCTAGTGCGATCTATCCGATCAGCAGCCGTATGAATAGGTGATCGAATGTTCCAGGTCGTCTCGAGCATGACCTATCTAGGGTCAAAGGTTAGCACCAACAACGACATAACGAAGAAGATTCATGCTAGGGTGGTAGCAGTCAATAGGTCATTCCGCAGGCTGAGGAAACTGTTCCTTAAAAGCTACAACAGCGTGCAGCATGTACGCCTCGCCAAGCTCCGGTGGGCTGGTCATGTCATGAGAATGGAGTGCGTCGCTTGGGACGCAAGAGCGGCCGGAATCGAGGAGGTCGAAGGCGCTCTATCTCGAGCGATGGACTGAATCTGATGCAGACCAAGACCACTCAGAGGTTGCAGAAGGATATGAAGAAGAAGAAGTCTCGAGCCACTAATGAACATCATCAAAACATCACGCTTCGTAAGTTTGTAACATTGACATGTCCATTAATCAGAACAAAAATGCTGCCTGCTTTCTGCCTTTATTAACTCTACTTGCATCTAGTCTTAAGATTTTCATCTGCTCCATATAACACTACAGAAGCTACAGATGCTACAGAATACAGACTAAGTGCCAACTAGGCCTCATGACTCATGAATCAAATGTTGGGGCAACTTTAAGGTTGATCACAAACCTTTGGAACGCCTGAATGTATGCAACGTTGATTGGCGAACGCCCAAGTAAGTCCTCCTATTGCTTTCGTTAAACTTTGAGAACATCGCGACTTGTGCCATTTTAAGACACATCTTTTGATGCAAACCAATGTTAAAAGTCCCTTTTCATCGGTGGCCCGCACTGGAGGTCGATCTTTGAAATCTGACACCGCACACTTCATGCCACGGCGCTTTTACTGTGCAAGTGCAAAACGCTGTAGTCATTGTTGTCCAGAGGCCGCAACCGAGTGAAGCGAGAAGGAAAAAGTGCGACCACGGTTCGCTTCCGGATCTCGTTCCGTGTTCCCATCTCCCGGGCGATATCAATACATTTTGATGTTTATTGTTTATTCTGTTGCAGCGCGGCCGCGTTTTAGCCCGATGCACTTTAGCGGCCCCCGTTACCCGTGCGCTGGTCACGTGAACTGCATCCAGTGCGGTGCGAAAACGAAAGCGACGGTGCCCCACGGAAGAAACCCAGAGCAAAATCGGAGCATCAGCACCACCGGGTGGCCGGCCGGGTGGCAATCTGCGGCCAGCCAATAATTAGAGGCCGAAAGTGAGTCTGTTTTTTCCTGACGGCCCTCTCCCGGCACTGCCCCCTCCCGCTCTCCTGGCTGCAACTACTGATCTAATTACTCGAACATACCACACGCGCGCGCGACCACCCGAACGAGTTTGTCATCCCACGGCATCTTCTTCCAGCGCCGAGCGGGGCAGCGAACGGGTACTGGCGGGGAAGAAATATGCCACGCAAAATGCAGCCACAGCCAGCGGCGCAGCGGACGGCGGACGGATAATGGCGCATGTTACGTGCGCCCCAACCACCGAGCACCGCCGAGTGGAGTGCACAGCGCCGAGCCCGGCTCGGAGGATAATAGCCAAGGGGAGCCCGGCGAGATGTGGCGATCGATATCGCGGGCCGCTTCCTGTGGGGCTGCAGATGTCCGGCCCCGCAGATGCAGCGCGCGTGTGTGTCGATGTGCCGTCGGTGCTTCCGCGAAGCGCATCGACGGCACCGCACGGGCTGCTGCAGGATGCGCACCACACGGGCTGCAGCGATCGGCGACCGATCCGAATTCCGCGTCCCACGGAGAGATGCAATCTGGCCGCCACAGTTCGCGCCGCGTCTGGGGGTTATGTAGTTTCCCTTGCTCCACTTTCCGGAAGCAGCGCAGCGCGATGATGCGGTCAACTCACGGGCGCACTCGCCGAGAGCGAGTGAGAGTCCAGCGAAAAAGGAAAACACATTAAAATTGAGCCACAGTCAACGATCGCAGTGCAGCAAGAAAATACACATCAAAGAACACAACACACACACACGTGTACGTGGCCGAGGTTTTCCATTTTCTCCACCAGGAGTTCAGAAAATCGTTTCTTTATTTGCCCTTCGAGCGAACGATCCGACCGCGGCGACTCCGGTACTAAGGAGAGTGACAAGTCCGGCCGGCGGCCTAGAGGTCGAGTAATGTTATCGTTTGCTAATGCAACTCCTTTCTTTCCACGCGGACGCGGGCAAATATTTGCCTTTCCCCGGGGTGCGCTGATTTACGGCATTCCGTTGCAAAAACATTGATTTCACTTTCCGCTCCGATATCTGACCCCAACGCGCTCGGGCGCCCTGGTGGGTGGATGCTTA